>NC_074692.1:36487981-36675481 GCF_029448725.1 Salvelinus fontinalis
GAAGGAGAGTTGTATGGCATTGAAGCTCGCCTGGAGGGTTGTTAACACAGTGTCAAAAGAAGGGCCAGAAGTATACAGAATAGTGTCGTCTGCGTAGAGGTGGATCAGAGAATCACCAGCAGCAAGAGCGACATCATTGATGTAAACAGAGAAGAGAGTCGGTCCAAGAATTGAACCCTGTGGCACCCCCATAGAGACTGCCAGAGGCCTGGACAACAGACCCTCCGATTTGACACACTGAACTCTATCAGAGAAGTAGTTGGTGAACCAGGCGAGGCAATCATTAGAGAAACCAAGGCTGTCGTCTGCCAATGAGGATGTGGTGATTGACAGAGTCAAAAGCCTTGGCCAGGTCAATGAATACGGCTGCACAGTATTGTTTCCTATCGATGGCGGTTACGATATCGTTTATGACCTTGAGCGTGGCTGAGGTGCACCCATGACCAGCTCTGAAACCAGATTGCATAGCGGAGAAGGTGTGGTGTGATTCGAGATGGTCGGTAATCTGTTTGTTGACTTGGCTTTCGAAGACCTTAGAAAGGCAGGGTAGGATAGATATAGGTCTGTAGCAGTTAGGGTCAAGGGTGTCCCCCCCTTTGAAGAGGGGGATAACCGCAGCTGCTTTCCAATCTTTGGGGATCTCAGACGACACGAAAGAGAGGTTGAAGAGGCTAGTAATAGGGGTGGCAACAATTTCAGCAGATAGTTTTAGAAAGAAAGGGTCCAGATTATCTAGCCCGGCTGATTTGTAAGGGTCCAGATTTTGCAGCTCATTAAGAACATCAGCTGACTGTATTTGGGAGAAAGAGAAATGGGGAAGGCTTGGGCGAGTAGCAGAGGGGAGGGCAGTGCTGTTGTCCGGGGTAGGGGTAGCCAGGTGGAAAGCATGGCCAGCCGTAGAAAAATGCTTATTGAAATTCTCAATTATAGTGGATTTGTCGGTGGTGACAGTGTTTCCTATCTTCAGAGCGGTTGGAAGCTGGGAGGAGGTGTTCTTATTCTCCATGGACTTTACGATGTCCCAGAACTTTTTTGAATTTGTGTTGCAGGAAGCAAATTTCTGCTTGAAAAAGCTAGCCTTGGCTGTTCTAACTGCCTGTGTATATTGGTTTCTGGCTTCCCTGAAAAGTTGCATATCACGGGGGCTGTTCGATGCTAATGCAGAACGCCATAGGATGTTTTTCTGTTGGTTAAGGGCAGTCAGGTCAGGAGAGAACCAAGGGCTATATCTGTTCCTGGTTCTAAATTTCTTGAATGGGGCATGCTTATTCAAGATGGTGAGGAAGGCATTTAAAAAAAATGACCAGGCATCCTCTACTGACGGGATGAGATCAATATCCTTCCAGGATACCCCGGCCAGGTCGATTAGGAAGGCCTGCTCGCTGAAGTGTTTCAGGGAGCGTTTGACAGTGATGAGTGGAGGTCGTTTGACCGCTGACCCATTACGGATGCAGGCAATGAGGCAGTGATCGCTGAGATCTTGGTTGAAAACAGCAGAGGTGTATTTGGAGGGCAAGTTTGTTAGGATGATATCTATGAGGGTACCCGTGTTTACGGAATTGGGGTGGTACCTGGTAGGTTCATTGATAATTTGTGTGAGATTGAGGGCATCAAGCTTAGATTGTAGGGTGGCTGGGATGTTGAGCATGTTCAAATTTAGGTCGCCTAGCAGCACGAGCTCTGAAGATAGATGGGGGGCAATCAGTTCACATATAGTGTCCAGAGCACAGCTGGGGGCAGAGGGTGGTCTATAGCAGGCGGCAACGGTGAGAGACTTGTTTTTAGAGAGGTGGATTTTTAAAAGTAGAAGTTCAAATTGTTTGGGAACAGACCTGGATAGTATAACAGAACTCTGCAGGCAGTCTTTGCAGTAGATTGCAACACCGCCCCCTTTGGCCGTTCTATCTTGTCTGAAAATATTGTAATTGGGGATAAAAATGCCTGAATTTTTGGTGGTCTTTCTAAGCCAGGATTCAGACACGGCTAAAACATCTTGGTAGAGTGTGCTAAAGCAGTGAACAAAACAAACTTAGGGAGGAGGCTTCTAATGTTAACATGCATGAAGCCAAGGCTATTACGGTTACAGAAGTCATCAAAAGAGAGCGCCTGGGGAATAGGAGTGGAGCAAGGTACTGCAGGGCCTGGATTCACCTCTACATCACCAGAGGAACAGAGGAGAAGTAGGATAATGGTACGGCTAAAAGCTATGAGAATTGGTCGCCTAGAGCTACTAGAGCAGAGAGTAAAAGGAAGTTTCTGGGGGCGATAAAATAGTTTAAAGGAATAATGTACAGACAAAGGTATGGTAGGATGTGAATACATTGGAGGTAAACCTAGGTATTGAGTGATGATGATGAGAGAGATCTTGTCTCTAGAAACATCATTGAAACCAGGTGATGTCATCGCATATGTGGGTGGTGGAACTGAGAGGTTGGATATGGTATAGAGAGCAGGGCTAGAATCTCTACAGTGAAATAAGCCAATAAACACTAACCAGAACAGCAATGGACAGGGCATATTTACATTAAGGAGAGGCATGCTTAATCGAGTGATCAATAAGGGTCCAGTGAGTAGAGGTTGGTTGGGGTCGTGGCGATCCAGACAGCTGGCCGGGTATATGGCTATCGGTAGCAGCATAGGATGGAGGTCTGTTTGTAGATACCTCGTGCGTTTCCGTCGGTAGGTTCCGTGTAGTGGGGTTTTGTTCAGATAGCAGCCGATAAGACAGCTAACGATTAGCGGGCCTCAGATGAGCGTTCAGGTAACGTCGGGACGAAGGTGCCGGTTGGATAAATCCCTCGGGCAGATAACGTCGGCAGTCAGTCGTGAAGGCCCGGTGGGGTTCCGTATCTGCAGCAGCAACAAAAGAAACGGGTCCGGGTGGTGATGGAACTCCTCAGCTGTCTAGCTCCAGCATGATTTGAGTTTGCTCCGGGGTCGACGTAAGCCAATAGTCACACGGAGCATGGATTAGCATGGACCATATAGCATCTCAGAGCAGGAGTGCTGATCTAGGACCAGGTCCCAACCTGTCTTATTCATAATAATCGAAAAGGCCAAACTGATCCGAGATCAGAATTCCGAGTCCAAGACGTGTCGTGAATAGAGGTCGACCGATTAATCGTAATGGCCGGTTTTAATTAGGGCCGATTTTCTAGTTTTCATAACAATCGGTAATCGGCATTTTTGAACACCGAATATGGCTGATTTTATATTGCAATCCACAAGGAGACTGCATGGCGGGCTGAACACCTGTTATGCAAGTGCAGGCAGCAATGAGACATGGTAAGTTGCTAGCCTAGCATTAAACTTATCCCATTAAAAACAATCTATCTTAACATATTCACTAGTTAACTGCACATGGTTGATGATATTACTAGTTTATCTAGCATGTCTGTCCTGCGTTGCATATAATCAATGCGGTGCCTGAAATTGTGTCAGTTCTCTTGCGTTCAGTGCAAGCAGAGTCAGGGTATATGCAGCAGTTTGGGTCGCCTGGCTCGTTGCAAACTGTGTGAAGACCATTTCCTCCTAACAAAGACCGTAATTAATTTGCCAGTATTTAGACTAACACAGAACCAAAACCGGCTGTGTGCCATCGTCCGCCATTGTGCGTAAATTTATTTTGTCCCCCCACACCAAATGCGATCACGACACGCAGGTTAAAATATCGAAAAAAACTCTGAACCAATTATATTAATTTGGGGACAGGTTGAAAAGCATTAGACATTTATGGCAATTTAGCTAGGTAGCTTGCACTTGCTAGCTAATTTGTCCTTTTTAGCTAGCTCGCAGTTGCTAGCTAATTTGTTCTGGGATATAAACATTGATTTGTTATTTTACCTGAAATGCACAAGGTCCTCTACTTCGCCAATTAATCGACACATAAAACGGTCAACCGAATTGTTTCTAGACATCTCTTTTCCTTCCAGGCTTTTTCTTCTCTTGACTTTATATTGCGATTAGTAACTTTCATAAATTAGGTGCATTATCGCCACTGACCTCGTTTGTCTTTCAGTCACCCACATGGGTATAACCAATGAGGAGATGGCACGTGGGTACCTGCTTCTATAAACCAATGAGGAGATGGGAGAGGCAGGACTTGCAGCGCGATCTGCGTCAGAGATAGAACTGACTTCTGTTTTAGTCCTTGGCAACGCAGACGCTCGTTGGCGCAATAATTGAATAATATAGATTTCTAAATTTATTTTGCAACGCTTGCGCATGCGACGTGAGCTGTGTAGTCAGCCTGTTAGGGTTGCCACCCGTTCGATAAAATACAGAACGGTTCCGTATTTCACTGAAAGAATAAAAGTTTTGTTTTCAAAATGATCGTTTCTGGATTTGACCATATTAATGACCTAAGGCTTGTATTTCTGTGAGACTAAATTATAATATAATAAAAACAATGATTTGATGGGGCAGTCAGACTGAGCGGTGGTAGGCAGCAGCAGGCTCATAAGCATTCATTCAAACCTCACTTTCCTCTGTTTGCCAGCAGCTCTTCGCAATGCTTGAAGCACAGCGCTGTTTATGACTTCAAGCCTATCAACTCCTGAGATTAGGCTGGCAATACTATAGTGCCTAGAAGAACATCCAATAGTCAAAGGTATATGAAATACAAATGAGAAATAGTCCTATAATAACTACAACCTAAAAGTTCTTAACTGGGAATATTGAAGACTCATGTTAAACGGAACCACCAGCTTTCATATGTTCTCATGTTCTGAGCAAGGAACTTAAAAGTTAGCATTTTTTCGTGGCCCATATTGCACTTTTACTTTCTTCTCCAACACTTGTTTTTGAATTATTTAAACCAAGTTGAACATGTTTCATTATTTATTTGAGACTAAATTGATTTTATTGATGTATTAAAATAAGTTAAAATAAGTGTTCATTCAGTATTGTTGTAATTGTCATTATTACAAATTTAAAAAAAATCGACCGATTTAATCGGTATCGGCTTTTTTTGGTCCTCCAATAATCTGTATCGGTGTTGAAACATAATCTGTCAACCTCTAGTCGTGAATATGAACACTAATCTATTAGACTCCTGTGATATTCAATGTGGTAATATAGCACTGAGCCTTAGGGGCGGTCTGTATGTTGAGCCGTAGGGGCTAGTGTTCTCATGACACCCGTATCATGACACTAGGAAGCAAAGGAAACAAAACATGAACCGGACTCAATTTCTTGAGGAAAACAGTCCTAATGTTGGGGGGGGGAAAGCTGTTTTATGTTACCCAGAGTCACATTTGTTTATTTTGCAAGCTATAGCACATACTATCTTTATAAAAGTAGATTTTAAAAGATCAGTTTTTGTCTGCTTTTGTTTTATTTTGTTACCATGGAAAATATGTTATCATGACAAAGCTATTAGGGGTAATGATCTCTGTATGTTGAGCCTTGGGGGCAGTGATCTCTATTGTGTGAGGGGGTGGTAGATGACTGATTTCTTCCAGATAACACATCTCATCGTCTTCCTAGACCATGGTCTTCCTTGACCAAAGCAGAGCTATCCTAGATCTCATGAGGGTGTTTGGGGAGGTCAAAGCCTTGGTGACCCTCTGAGGAGGTTGTTAACCCGGGAAGGCTAGCCAGGTCAACGTATTAGCAAGGAGAATGGATGTTATGCAGTGTGTGTGGAGGAAGGATGTTATGCAGTGTGTGTGTGTGGAGGATGGATGTTATGCAGTGTGTGTGGAGGATGGATGTTATGCAGTGTGTGTGTGTGTGTGTGTGTGTGTGTGTGTGTGTGTGTGTGTGTGTGGAGGATGGATGTTATGCAGTGTGTGTGGAGGATGGATGTTATGCAGTGTGTGTGGAGGATGGATGTTATGCAGTGTGTGTGGAGGATGGATGTTATGCAGTGTGTGTGGAGGATGGATGTTATGCAGTGTGTGTGTGTGTGTGTGTGTGGAGGATGGATGTTATGCAGTGTGTGTGTGTGTGTGTGTGTGGAGGATGGATGTTATGCAGTGTGTGTGTGGAGGATGGATGTTATGCAGTGTGTGTGTGTGTGTGTGTGTGGAGGATGGATGTTATGCAGTGTGTGTGTGTGTGTGTGTGGAGGATGGATGTTATGCAGTGTGTGTGTGTGTGGAGGATGGATGTTATGCAGTGTGTGTGTGTGTGTGGAGGATGGATGTTATGCAGTGTGTGTGTGTGTGGAGGATGGATGTTATGCAGTGTGTGTGTGTGGAGGAGGATGGATGTTATGTTTGAGTGACTATTGCGGTTCCTAATTGCCCCTGAGGGGATAAATACAGTTTATATTACAATTGAATTGAACCAGGATTCAGCTTGAGTACAGTCAACATGAATGGGAGGAGTGGAAGATTAGCTAGGATAATGGCAGTAGAGGAGACAGAGTCCTTTATAGGTATGGAGCAGGCCAGCAAAGGGTCACTGCGCTATGACGTGTAGGTTAGCCGACACAGAGAAAGGTTGTTGTGTACGAGAGATCTCACATCACAGTTGGCTGGCCACTGACCAGGGGCCTCATTTATAACCTTTGTGTAAATTTGACACTAAATATCAGTGTTGTGGTTTAATGAACTTGGCATATGCATGTTTTCTCCTATAAATCAGACCTGTCCTGAAACTGTTTGTGAACGAACATTATACCTGAAAAATGCCCATCGGTCACCTTTTATGGTGACAATAAGTATTGGAATTAGGCCGAGGCCGTTTCTAAAGGAGATCTTGATCACATCTTTGGAGGTTTTGGCAGAATGTTTTGCTGTAGCCTATCTGACTGTTTCTGAAAGACAAAAAAATAATTGCAAATTGTTGTGGACCTGTAAACAAATAGTTTGAATTCAATAATGTTTTGCATTTACATTTTTCCAAACCTAAATATGCTGCACTGCCCGTGAATTCTGAAACTTTGTCTAGTCTGGGGAAAAAAATGAAAACTACATTAGCTCTACTTAGTGGTAGCCTTCATAGCTGTCTGTTTACCTGTTCAACTCTGCTGTATGTTATAAACTGCGCAAAAAAGTTTGTAATAACCTATTTCATTAATATAAATGAGAGATGCACATGGTATTTTGTTTTTATGAATACTTGTGGAATATGAACTCAGCACGGCCAGAAAATGATTTTATTCTGCAATGGTTGCGATAATGTATTATCTTTATACATTTAAATGTTGTCTACTGGAGAAATTTGACATTCGAGTATTCAGTTGTATCCTACAAACATCAATGGAATAGGTGAACCATGTGTTCTACTGTTTAAACTGTGCTTCGGTTCGGAAAGCTTAGAGCAAAATAATTGAAATATACTGAACAAAAATATAAAGTGTTGGAGCCATGTTTCATGAGCTGAAATAAAAGATCCCAGAAATGTTCCATACACACACAAAGCTTATTTCTCTCATTTTGTGCATAAATGTGTTTACATCCCTGTTAGTAAGCATTTCTTCTTTGCCAAGAGAACCCATCCACCTGACAGGTGTGGCATATCAAGACGCTAATTAAACATGATCATTACACAGGTGCACCTTGTGCTGGGGACAATTACAGGTCACTCTAAAATGTGATGTTTTGTCACACAACACGATGCCACAGATGTCAAAGATGTTGGGAGAGTGTGCAATTGGCATGATGACTGCAGGAAAGTCCACTAGAGGTGTTGCCAGAGAATTTAATGTTAATGTCTTTACCATAAGCGTCCTCTAACGTTGTTTTGGAGAATTTAGCAGTACGTCCAACAGGCCTCATTACCACAGACCACGTGTATGGTGTTGTGGGCGAGCGGATTATGGATGTAAACATTGTGAACAGAGTGCCCTATGGTGGCGGTGGGGTTATGGTATGAACACAGTTGCATTTTATCGATGGCAATTTGAATGCACAGATACCGTGATAAGATCCTGGGGCCCATTGTTGTGCCATTCAATCGCCGCCATCACCTCATGTTTCAGCAAGATAATGCACGGCCCCATGTCGCAACGATCTGTACACAATTTCTGGAAGCTGAAAATGTCCCACTTCTTCTATGGCCTGCATACTCACCAGACATGTCACCCGTTGAGCATGTTTGGGATGCTCTGGATTGACATGTACGAATGTGTGTTCCAGTTCCAGCCAATATCCAGCAACTTCGCACAGCCATTGAAAAGGAGTGGGACATTCTACAGGCCACAATCAACAGCCTGATCAACTCTATATGAAGGAGATGTTTCTCTGCATGAGGCAAATGGAGGTCACACTGACTGGTTTTCTGATCCATTACACTACCTTTTTTAAAGGTATCTGTGAACAACAGATGCATATCTGTATTCCCAGTCATGTGAAATCCATAGATTGGCTCCTAATGAATTTTTCAATTAACTTATATGAACTGTAAATCTTTGAAATTGTTGCATGTTGCGTTTTATATTTTTGTTCAGTATGGGTTATCTATTTACTACTGTGAGGTGGGTCCAATTAAATGGGAGAAATGAAGGCCTGTCCTACTTGTTGTAGGCCTGAAGGATTTTTTTTGTTAGTATGAAACCATCAGTCAGAATATTCTATTCTCTTCTAATCCTATTCACGCCCCATCCCCCCCCCCCCAAAAAAAAGTTAATACTTTGTAGAGCCACCTTTTGCAGCAATTGCAGCTGCAAGTCTCACGGGTTATGTCTCGATAAACCTGGCACATCTAGCCACTGGGATTTTTGCCCATTCTTCAAGGCAAAACTGCTCCAGCTCCTTCAAGTTGGATGGGTTCCGCTGGTGTACAGCAATATTTAAGTCATACCACAGATTCTCAGTTGGATTGAGGTCTGGGCTTTGACGAGGCCATTCCAAGACATTTACAGTTGAAGTTGGAAGTTTACAAACACCTTAATCCAAATACATTTCAACTCAGTTGTTCAGAATTCCTTGCATTTAATCCTAATCCTAGCCATTTTGCCACAACTTTGGAAGTATGCTTGGGGTCATTGTCCATTTGAAAGACCCATTTGTGACCAAGCTTTAAACTTCCTGACTGATGTCATGAGATGTTGCTTCAATATATCCACATAATTTTCCTACCTCATGATGCCATCCTTTTTGTGAAGTGCACCAGTCTATCCTGCAGCAAAGAACCCCCACAACATGATGCTGCCACCCCCGTGCTTCACGGTTGGGATGGTGTTCTTCGGCTTGCAAGCCTCCCCCTTTTTGCAAACATAACCAAACATAACAATGGTCAATATGGCCAAACAGTTCTATTTTTGTTTCATCAGACCAGAAGACATTTCTCCAAAAAGTATGATCTTGTCCCCATGTGCAGTAGCCAACTGTAGTCTGGCTTTTTTATGGCGGTTTTGGAGCTGTGGCTTCTTCCTTGCTGAGCGGCCTTTCAGCTTATGTCGATATAGGACTCATTTTACTGTGGCTATAGATACTTTTGTACCTGTTTTCTCCAGCATCTTCGCAAGGTCCTTTGCTGCTGTTCTGAGATTGATTTGCACTTTTGGCACCAAAGTATGTTCATCTCTAGGAGACAGAACGCATCTCCTTCCTGAGCGGTATAACGTGTACGTGGTCCCCTGGTGTTTATACTTGCGTACTATTGTTTGTACAGATGAACGTGGTACCAACAGGCGTTTAGAAATTGCTCCCAAGGATGAACCAGACTTGTGGAGGTCTACAATGTTTTTTTTTCTGGTAGGCCTTGAAATACATCCACAGGTACACCTTCAATTGACAAATTATGTCAATTAGCTACCAGAAGCTTCAAAAGCCATGACATAATTTTCTGGAATTTTCCAAGCTGTTTAAAGGCACAGTCAACTTAGTATATGTAAACTTCTGACCCACTGGAATTGTGATACAGTGAAATTATCGGTCTGTAAACAGTTGTTGGGAAAATTACTTGTGTCATGCACAAAGATGATGTCTTAACCGACTTTCCAAAACTATAGTTTGTTAACAAGAAATGTGTGGAGTGGTTGAAAACTACTTTTAATGACTTGAACTGTAAATGTTTCCCCTTAAACCACTCAAGTGTTGCTCTAGCAATATGTTTAGGGTCATTGTCCTGCTGGAAGGTGAACCTCCATCCCAGTCTCAAAACTCTGGAAGATTGAAACAGGTTTTCCTCAAGAATTTCCCTGTATTTAGCACCATCCATCATTCCTTCAAATCTGACCAGTTTCCCAGGCCATGCCAATGAAAAACATGTTGTTGTCGGGATGAGGTGTTGGCTTTGCGCCAGACATAGCGTTTTCCTTGATGGCCAAAAAGCTCAATTTTAGCCTCATCTGACCAGAGTACCTTCTTCCATATGTTTGGGGAGTCTACCACATGCCTTATGACAAACAACAAACGTGTTTGCTTATTTTTTTCTTTAAGCATTGGCTTTTTTCTCGCCACTCTTCCCTTAAGCCCAGCTCTGTGGAGTTTACGGCTTAAAGTGGTCCTATGGACAGATACTCCAAGCTCCGCTGTGGAGCTTTGCAGGTCCTTCAGGGTTATCTTTGGTCTCTTTGTTGCCTCTGATTGATGCCCTCCCTGCCTGGTCCGTGAGTTTTGGTGGGCGGCCCTCTCTTGGCAGGTTTGTTGTGGTGCCATATTCTTTCCATTTTTAATAATGGATTTAATGGTGCCCCGTGGGATCTTCAAAGTTTCAGATATTTTTTATAACTCAATCCTGATCTGTACTTCTCCACAACTTTTTACCTGACCTGTTTGGAGAGCTCCTTGGTCTTCATGGCGCCGCGTTCTTGGTGGTGCCCCTTGCTTAGTGGTGTTGCAGATTCTGGGGCCTTTTCAGAACAGGTGTATAGATGCGTAGATCATGTGACAGATCATGTGACACTTAGATGCCACACAGGTGGACTTTATTTAACTAATGATGTGACTTCTGAAGGTAATTGGTTGCACCAGATCTAATTTAGGGGCTTCATAGCAAAGGGAATGAAAACATATGCATTTTTACTTTTTTTTAAAAGTAATTTTTTTCACTTCACCAATTTGGACTATTTTGTGTTTGTCCGTTACATGAAATCCAAATAAAATCCAATTAAATTACAGGTTGTAATGCAACAAAATAGGAAAAACGCCAAGGGGGATGAATACTTTTGCAAGGCACTGTAGGTGAGGAATTTATTCTGCAATGATAATGGAAATAAATAACAGGAAAAAGATGCCTATTACTAATTATTATAAAATTCAAAGATAAATACATTTTCTGTCTTCTCGCTAACGGCAAATGATTGCATCTTGTTGTTTTATGAATAAGAGCATCATTCATTCCTGCACAAGGCTACTACTAGGGTACTTTGTCCTTTTTGCAATGCAGTACTTGAACCACTAGAAACTGTGTGTTCTCATTGTCTACAGTTAGTAGGCGGGAGGATAAGCACATTCTCATGTCAATTTCAGTATTTATAAATGCCTTTTTTCTTTTTTTTTTTAACTTTTTTGTGTGAACTAGTGCACGCATGTTTTGGGGCAGGGCTAGCTGAGAGGAAGTGATAGCCAGCCTGCCTTACTGTGTGTGTCAGTCAATCACTCAGTTGGGTCTGTACTCCGACTGAGTGATTGACTCATACATAAATACACATACACACACGGCAGGTTGGTGGCAGATAGTCTCGTGGTTAGAGCGTTGGACTAGTAACCGGAAGGTTGCAAGATCGAATCCCTGAGCTGACAAGGTGAAAATCTGTCATTCTGCCCCTGAATAAGGCAGTTAACCCACTGTTCCTAGGCTGTCATTGAAAGTAAGAATTTGTTCTTAACTGACTTGCCTAGTTAAATAAAGGTTTAAAAAAAGGAACACACAGTTCAGTAGTGTCTGTATTGTCAGACTGAGGGTGCATCTCAAATCGCTCCCTATTCCCTATGGGCTATGGTCAAAAGTAGTGGACAATATATAGGGAATAGTGTGCAATTTGGGATGCAAACCCTGACTGACTGGAGTCTATACAGTACTGTATATCCAGGCTGTGTGCCTGTAGTCTGACAGAATGGGTGAGTCCGGGATAACTGTCAACAGCTCTCTGCCCAGTCAGGCTTATCTATCACTGTGTGCTCTGCTAGGCCTGAGGTTATATGCTGCCTGGAACAGTCTGTACACGCCTGCATGCCGCACGCAAGGTGTTTTTGACGGCTGAGCGTGTGTGTGTGTGCGCGTGCTTATGCGTGAGGTGAAGACGGGGGGGATTGGTGTAGTAGGGTAGAGTGGGTTAGTCCCTATACCAGGCAGTCTATGCCTGTAGTGTGTTTGTAAAGGCCAGTGTTACGAACTGGTAATAATTTACAGGGATCCATCAATATTTCCCCATGCTTAAAGACTTGATGGTTAGATGTAGTTCTACAGCGTATTGAAGCATATAGATTTTTTTCTTGGTGTAATGGACCTCAGGATTACACGTCAGTAAGTTACAACCAGCAGGGTATTTCCTAACACAAATCATTTCCAGTCTCCTCCCACCGACTACACCACTAACACGTCAGTAATAATACTTCACACTCACTACTACTACTACTACTACCACAGGCGTGTTAGCCTACATAGAGTTCATTGTGGGTAAAATAATACGTAAATTCACACACAGCACCACAGGACTGAATTCTAACCGTTATATTGGAAGAGCTGAGGATTGTCTGATGAATTAGTGCTGTGAGAAATAGAGGGGGTGGGGGGAAATCTCTCACTGTAGAGTTCTGAGCCTGCATTCATTCCCAAATTAATTGCAAGCAGACTTTACCAGGGCTAAAAGCTGAAATCCTAGGCCTAAACCGATGGGCCTTCTCCCTCTCTCTCTCCTTTCTCTGTGAACTCCTAGCCATGATGTACGTAATTGATCCTGCCAGTGTATATTAAAGAAAGAGAAGCGTGAAGGAGCACAGGGAAATGACTCAGTGGCCTAAATGCAATGTTTCCTTTTTGGTGTTTCCTCCTGCTACATTTCCTCCCACTCTCTTTTTCTTTCATTCTCTGTCGTTCGTTCTCTCTCTTACTCTCCTGTGCACGCTCTGTCTCTTTCAATCTCTCTATCTTTCTCTCCTTCTCTTGCTCTCATTTTACTTTTCTCTCTTATTCCTGTGCTGATCATTCTCTCTTGTCCTTGTATGTCTTTTTTTAAATAGCAGCAGACTAGTCAAAGGATGTAGGCTAGGCTGGCTACGTCATGTCTAGATCCTGGCTCCATCGTCATGTCGAGGCCATGTCTAGATCCTGGCTACAGGTCTAGGCCATGTCTGGATCAACTGCCTCTCTTCAAAATGGCTGGCTGGCCACCCCAATGGAGGAAAGGGAACGCTTCATCCAGTCTATTCTGAAGTTGGCAGATCTGAAAGGGTAGTACTTCATAAATGGACATTCAGAGAGGGGGTATATTATTGTGGCCCTGGTGGCACAGAATCAAGGTCGGACTGCATGGAGATGCGTGGGGACATGGTCATGACTGGTGGCCGTATTGTGGGTGTTTTTTCAGGAATAGGGTGTACATTTGACTGCCATTATCTAGGATATGACAATGGTAAATAAATTTCAATTTTTGCTTATTTTTTTGCGCGGTCTTGCAGGCCTTCTCATGCAGCTGCAACTGCAATGGCATTTGGAAATCATGACCCATCTTGAGTTGGGCTCTGGGATGGTGCAACTGTTGAGAAAGTGAGCTTATGGTTGTGTGGGGGTAAGGGCTGAGTGTGTATGTGTGTATCCCACAACTGTTGCGAAAGAAGAAGTAAAAGATGTAAGGTACAATAGAGGATGATCCACAGCTATATATAATACAAATCGAGGTGACGGCAATGGAAATGCATATGGCAATTGATTTACTTCAATTCGGTAAATGGAACTGTATGCTCTTTTCAAAGAATGGATCCCAGTCGGTTCAGGGCTATGGGATACAGGGGGTCGAGGGTGGTCTGCCGGGCATTGGGATGACAAGCCATCTCGAGATGAGGCCTTTTAGCGGGTGGAATAGTAGGGACCAATTGGAGGTTTACTTAGTAGAAATGCAAATATCATGGTACAACTATATAGACACTCAATCATTATGTTACTTTTTAATAGTACGTTTACAAAAATATATTCTGATTAAAAGAATGAAAGGTGTGTCTCATGGTAAGTGGTGAAATAAGTATAGCCAGTTACAATTGTAATGGCTTAGCAGATAATAAGAAAAGACGATCAGTATTTACCTGGCTAAAAGAGAAGGATTATAATATTTATTGTTTACAGGAAACCCATTCAACAGTTTTAGATGAAGTTTTGTGGAAAAAGAACTGGGTGGGCAAAATATATTTCTCCCATGGGCAAAGAAATTCAAAAGGGGTGATGATCTTAATTAACAATAATTTTGATCCAAATGTGCAAATTGTCCAAACAGATCCTCAAGGTAGATGGATTATTTTAAATATGTTATTGGACAATAAACAAATATGGCTTGTTAACCTATACGGTCCGAATAATGATGATCCAAGCTTCTTTGAAAATATATATAAGAACTTATCAACTCTACAAGCAACACTAGACTCTATTATTATAATGGGAGATTTTAATACGGTCTTAAATAGCTCTATAGACCGGAAAGGAAATCACACTACAAATTATCACCCTCAGGCACTTAAGGAAATCATGAATGTCATGGATATATTGGAATTAGTGGATATATGGAGACTTAAATACCCTGATTTAGTGAGATATACATGGCGGAGGCTGAATCAAGCTAGTCGTCTTGACTACTTTCTTATTCCATTCTCTCTGGCACCAAAAGTTAAAAAAGTGTTGATAGGGGATAGAATGCGGTCGGATCATCACATAATTGGCATATATATTTCTCTTACAGAATTTCCACGTGGGCGAGGATATTGGAAATTTAATCAAAGTCTACTAGATGATAAATTGTTTAGAACTAGGACAGAAGATTTTATAACTGACTTTTTCAGACATAACATAGGTACAGCAGATCCCCTTATTGTATGGGACACTTTTAAGTGTGCCTTTAGAGGCCATGCAATTCAGTACTCATCTATAAAACAAAAGCAATTTAGATCAAAAGAGTCCATATTAACAAAGGAAATTGAAGGACTAACAGTACAGTTAGATAGCAATAAAAACGGTACCATAGAGGCACAGAATAATTTAGAGGAAAAACAAAAAGAAATGGAGGAACTTCCTCAAGAAAGATCCAGTGTAATATATTATAAAAATAAAGCGAACTGGATGGAATATGGGGAAAAATGCACCAAATTCTTTTTCAATCTTCAATATAGAAATGCTACCAAAAAAAATGTATTAAAACTTGTGACAAATGATGGAGTCACGCATGATTCACCAAATGATATTTTGAAAGAGGAAGTAAAGTACTTTAAGAATATGTTTTCGTTTCAGGCTCCTCCATCTCCACTAACTGAAACTAATTGTATGGATTTTTTTCCTATTAATAATGTAAAATTAACATCTGAACAGAAAGACTCATGTGAAGGCCAAATTACAGAGGAGGAACTGCTTGTTGCAATTGGGGCCGTTAAAGATGGGAAAACTCCAGGGCTGGATGGCATACCAGTGGAAGTATACAAAACGTTTTTTGATATACTCAAAGGACCATTATTAACTTGTTTTAACCACTCCTATATAAATGGTAGATTATCAGACACACAACAAGAAGGTCTGAAATCGTTATTACTGAAACAGGACCCAAGTGGTATATATAAAGATCCAGTCCAATTAAAAAATTGGAGACCTCTTACACTTCAGTGTTGTGATGCAAAAATCCAAGCAAAATGCTTGGCGCATAGAATAAAAAAAGTTTTGTCAGATATTATTCATCCTAATCAGACAGGTTTTTTACATGGACGATACATTGGAGATAATATAAGGCAAGTACTGGAAACAATAGAACACTATGAGATATCAGGGACACCAGGCCTGGTTTTCATAGCTGATTTTGAAAAGGCTTTTGATAAAGTACGACGAGTTTATATATAAATGCCTAGAATATTTCAATTTTGGGGAATCTCTTATAAAATGGGTTAAAATTATGTATAGTAACCCTAGGTGTAAAATAGTAAATAATGGCTACATCTCAGAAAGTTTTAAACTATCTAGAGGAGTTAAACAAGGTTGTCCACTATCGGCATATCTATTTATTATTGCCATCGAAATGTTAGCTGTTAAAATTAGATCAAACATTAATATTAAAGGATTAGAAATCCATGGCTTAAAAACTAAGGTGTCATTGTACGCTGATGATTCATGTTTTCTTTTAAAACCACAACTAGAGTCTCTCCAGGGCCTCATAGAGGATCTAGATACCTTTGCTATCCTCTCTGGATTAAAACCAAATTATGATAAATGTACCATATTACGTATTGGATCACTAAAAAATACACATTTTATATTGCCATGTAGTTTACCAATTAAATGGTCTGACGGAGATGTGGACATACTCGGTATAAAAATCCCAAAAGAAAGAAATGATCTCACTCCAATACATTTTTATAGAAAGTTAGCAAAAATAGATAAGATCTTGCTACCATGGAAAGGAAAATACCTGTCTATTTGTGGAAAAATCACCCTAATTAACTCTTTAGTCATATCACAGTTTACCTATTTGCTTATGGTTTTGCCTACACCTAGTGACCTGTTTTTTAAATTATATGAACAAAAAATATTCAATTTTATTTGGAACGGCAAGCCAGATAAAATTAAAAGGGCCTATTTATATAACGAATATGAATTCGGAGGGCAGAAATTATTAAATATTAAAGCATTAGACCTCTCACTAAAGGCATCGGTCATACAAAAGTTATACTTAAATCCAAACTGGTTCTCTAGTAAACTGGTACGAATGTCTCATCCTATGTTCAAGAAGGGCCTTTTTCCCTTTATTCAGATTACACCTGCTCATTTTCGGTTGTTTGAAAAGGAAATGATCTCCAAAATATCCTTATTCTTTAAACAAGCCTTAGAAAGTTGGTTGCAATTTCAGTTTAATCCACCTGAAAGGACGGAACAAATAGTACAACAAATATTGTGGTTAAACTCAAATATATAATTGATAAAAAAAATGTCTTTTTCTAAGATTAAAAAAAAAGGTAACATTTTTGTGAATGATATCATAAATAGGACTGGTGGAGTTATGTCACACATGCAGCTAACACAGACATATGGAAAAGTCTGCTCTACCCAAAATTACAACCAATTAATTGCAGCATTACCACAAAAATGGAAGAGGCAAGTAGAAGGGGAAAAAAGTAAGGAACTTGTATGTCGGCCCTGTATTAAAGAACAAAAATGGTTAAAGAAAAGTGTGATAAATAAAAACATATACCAATTTCATTTAAGGACCAAAAAACTAACAGCTGTGCCATACAAATTGCAAAATAGTTGGGAAGAGATTTTCGATGTACCCATTCCATGGCACATGGTTTATGAATTGAAACGCAAAACAACGCCGGATTCAAAACTTCGAATTTTTCAATATAAATTACTGTACAAAATTCTTGCAACTAATAGAATGTTATATATATGGGGTATACAATCTTCCCAGCTCTGCAGATTCTGTTGTTAGGATGCAGAGTCATTAGATCATTTATTTTGGTATTGTCCATATGTAGCTCGTTTTTGGTCACAGGTCCAGGAATGGCTGAAGAATTGCAACATTTGCCTAAAACTAACGCTACAGATAGCAATACTGGGGGATTTGAAAAGCCATAGTCAATCAATCAATAATATAATAATTATTTTGGCAAAGATGTTTATTTTTAATTTACAATCTGTAGAAGCTATGAGAATAGGAAGGGTCAGGTCTTTTGTTAGGCATCACAGCACAGTTGAGAAATGTATGGCAAATAGAAATCCGAAATGGATGATGTTGGAAGATAGATGGGAGGGGTTGGGTGGAGCTGAAGGGTGGGACTAATAACAAGATAAACAATATAGGGCATACGGGATCTGTGAAATGTGTATAGGTGCGGAGCTTTTGTGAAATAGCACAGTTACAAGTGGAAATAAAATTGGATGGACAACAGAAATAGAGGAAGGACTAAGAACAAATAAGAGAGAACTATTGTAAAGTGGACTGTGTCTGTAAGATAGGTATAAGATGTAGAAATTGAAGGTAAAAGCAGAAGTGTTTATAAGTTTACTCCAATTGGGGGATTGGTGGTAGGGTCGCGGGGAATAATAATAAAGGCATATTCTTTAAAAAAGTATGTATGTCTATATAGGTATGTGTATGTATATATGTGTATATGTATGCATACGTGTATGGATATATATATTTACCCAAAAAAATATGGGGGAATGGAAATGATGCAGACAATTACATTGGAAGCAACATTCTTTCCGCAATACTAAGCTGATCCACCCCTAAAAAAAAAAAAAAAAAAGTACTTCATAAATGTATGCCAATGAATCCCAACCTCCCTGAGAGCTCAGTGACGAGCCACACGCAGCGTGACATGCGCCAAGTCTAGGTCCAAAAGGCTCCTTAACAGCTTCTACCCCCAAGCCATAAGACTGCTGAATTAATTAATCAAATGGCCACCAGGACTATTTACATTGACCCCCTCCCTTTGTTTTTACACTGCTGCTACTCGTTGTTTTTTATCTATGCATAGTCGCTTCGCCCCCACCTACATGTACAAATTCCCTCAACTAACCTGTACCCCCGCACACTGACTCAGTACCGGTGCTTATAGCCTCGTTACTTTTTATTATTTGTTACTTTAGTTTGTTTGGGAAATATTTTTTTAACCAAGAGTGCAATTCAAGAAGAGTTAAGGGCTTGTAAGTAAGCATTTCACAGTAAGGTCTACTACACTTGTTGTATTCGGTGCATGTGACAAATAAAATTTGATTTGAAATAACACTCACCTCAAGAATGAGGCCTTGGAGAGAGTCTGAGGCTGCATCTCAATACTATGAAGCGGTCTTGTGTCCCTTTTTAATGTATCTGCACTGATAAGAAAGACCTGGACAGGTGATGGCAAATTCCCAGTAGGCCACCCGTCCACCATATTGTTTTCATATATCATCCTGTGTGGAAGAGGAAAGGAAGACGCGATTGCAATGCACCCCCAGTAGCAATGTGAACTGTCAGTGTTTCAGTTATCCAGTGTTTTTAGTGCAGTACAGAAGGAGAGGAAACGACTCTAGACTATTGAGATCCAACCTCTCTCGCCTACTGACTTCCTCCACTAGATCAGTGAATGAAACCCAACTCCTACCGTCCTGCTCTGCCTGACAAAAGTCACGTGAGGACAGTTCTAGTCGGGACACCTCATCTCTTGGTAGCGATGCCACTAGCCCCGTTAACACACTCACGTCTAATGCATAGAGCCAAAGCTATGCAGTGTCTGTTCATTTGATATTTTAAATATTTAATGGTGTAAATCTGATGAGCGGCTCTGGGTTTGCGTGTGTGTCTATACCAGAGCCTGGGCCTGTACCCGGGTGGGTTTTGTCTTTTGCCCTGTGCTCGATTCTGTGCTCGATTCTGTGCTTGCTGTGAGATGGGCTTCGTCCCAAATGACACCCTGTTCTCTATTTGGTGCAGCCCCTCCGCACCTCTCTGATTCAGAGGGGTTGGGTTAAATGTGGAAGACACATTTCAGTTGAATGCATTCAGATGTACAACTGACAAGGTTTCCCCCTTCCCTTTTGATTGGAAAATCATGTTGAGCAGCCCTCTACTCCTCTCCCCCTCTACTCCTCTCCCCCTCTACTCCTCTCCCCCTCTACTCCTCTCCCCCTCTACTCCTCTCCCCCTCTACTCCTCTCCCCCTCTACTCCTCTCCCCCTCTACTCCTCTCCCCCTCTACTCCTCTCCCCCTCTACTCCTCTCCCCCTCTACTCCTCTCCCCCTCTACTCCTCTCCCCCTCTACTCCTCTCCCCCTCTACTCCTCTCCCCCTCTACTCCTCTCCCCCTCTACTCCTCTCCCCCTCTACTCCTCTCCCCCTCTACTCCTCTCCCCCTCTACTCCTCTCCCCCTCTACTCCTCTCCCCCTCTACTCCTCTCCCCCTCTACTCCTCTCCCCCTCTACTCCTCTCCCCCTCTACTCCTCTCCCCCTCTACTCCTCTCCCCCTCTACTCCTCTCCCCCTCTACTCCTCTCCCCCTCTACTCCTCTCCCCCTCTACTCCTCTCCCCCTCTACTCCTCTCCCCCTCTACTCCTCTCCCCCTCTACTCCTCTCCCCCTCTACTCCTCTCCCCCTCTACTCCTCTCCCCCTCTACTCCAATCCCCCTCTCCTTCAATCCCCCTCTCCTTCAATCCCCCTCTCCTTCAATCCCCCTCTACTCCTCTCCCCCTCTACTCCTCTCCCCCTCTACTCCTCTCCCCCTCTACTCCAATCCCCCTCTCCTTCAATCCCCCTCTCCTTCAATCCCCCTCTACTCCAATCCCCCTCTCCTTCAATCCCCCTCTACTCCAATCCCCCTCTCCTTCAATCCCCCTCTCCTTCAATCCCCCTCTCCTTCAATCCCCCTCTACTCCAATCCCCCTCTACTCCAATCCCCCTCTCCTTCAATCCCCCTCTACTCCAATCCCCCTCCTCTCTCAAACTAGATCAGTTGGTGTGGCAGTGTGCTGAGCCACAAATGGAAGTGTGTGTGTGTGTGTGCAGATTGTGTGTGTCTATGCTGTGTGCGTTTGCTCGTTCACGCACTCCTCTCATACATTTTACATGCCCTAGTGGGAACGAGGCTGAAGCAGCAACATGACTCACTGGGCTTGGGTAGACTTCACCACAGGCACTTGTTACGGTTGTGTCAGGCCAGGGTCATCCATGGAACTGTGGTGTGCTGTAGCTTACATGAGAAGTGTGTGTGTGTGTGTGTGTGTGCGCGTCTCTCCCCCCTTGTACTGTATCAGCTTTGGCAGTTAGCAGAGCTAGGCAGGCCTGTAGCAGCCAGTCAGTCGATGCTGAAGCTGCCTGAAACCAAACCCTAGCCACAACACAGCGGGTGTAAATCATAGTTAATCCATACAAACTGACAGTCACGTGGGATTGATTTATTTATTTAATACTGGACCAATCACCAGTCTCTCCCTCATCACTTTTATAGCTCTGGTTAACGCACGCTAGCATGCTACAGGCAAGGTTTGCCTTTTGGAGTCTGTCTGTCCTAGTGTGTGTACATGCATATGTCTGTGCGTGTGTTTAGGTGTGTATGGGGAATGCGTTTGTGGCCCTGTCAAATCAATGCAGCTGGTAACTGATAGTGTCATAAACAGACCTAGGGTTATTGTCCAGTCAATGACAATACAGTTGAGCTGGGGCCATGGGGCTGTTTTCCACACACTGATGGGAATCAGTACTTATCGAATGGTCTTCCATCTCTGTGTTCTGGCTACATCTATAACAGCAGTGGGTGGCAGCCCCATGCCAAACCATGTCCAAAAGAGACAGGACCACAGTGGGAAATAACTATTTATTCATATTTTTTTTTGTTGCTCCAAATTCACCATCTGCTTTAGTAAAGCCTAGTTCCTGCAATGACTCTAACTGGTGAGTAAATTGGAGTTGAGTGAATTATATCCATTGGCCTGGTTAGGGTGGTGGTTGAGTGAATTATATCCATTGGCCTGGTTAGGGTGGTGGTTGAGTGAATTATATCCATTGGCCTGGTTAGGGTGGTGGTTGAGAGAATTATATCCATTGGCCTGGTTAGGGTGGTGGTTGAGGGAATTATATCCATGGGCCTGGTTAGGGTGGTGGTTGAGAGAATTATATCCCTTGGCATGGTTAGGGTGGTGGTTGAGAGAATTATATCCCTTGGCATGGTTAGGGTGGTGGTTGAGAGAATTATATCCATTGACCTGGTTAGGGTGGTGGTTGAGAGAATTATATCCATTGGTTAGGGTGGTGGTTGAGAGAATTATATCCATTGGTTAGGGTGGTGGTTGAGAGAATTATATCCATTGGTTAGGGTGGTGGTTGAGAGAATTATATCCATTGGTTAGGGTGGTGGTTGAGAGAATTATATCCATTGGTTAGGGTGGTGGTTGAGAGAATTATATCCATTGGCCTGGTTAGGGTGGTGGTTGAGAGAATTATATCCATTGGCATGGTTAGGGTGGTGGTTGAGAGAATTATATCCATGGGCCTGGTTAGGGTGGTGGTTGAGTGAATTAAATCCATTGGTTAGGGTGGTGGTTGAGATAATTATATCCATTGGCATGGTTAGGGTGGTGGTTGAGAGAATTATATCCATTGGCCTGGTTAGGGTGGTGGTTGAGAGAATTATATCCATTGGTCTGGTTAGGGTGGTGGTTGAGAGAATTATATCCATTGGTCTGGTTAGGGTGGTGGTTGAGAGAATTATATCCATTGGTCTGGTTAGGGTGGTGGTTGAGAGAATTATATCCATTGGCATGGTTAGGGTGGTGGTTGAGAGAATTATATCCATTGGTCTGGTTAGGGTGGTGGTTGAGAGAATTATATCCATTGGTCTGGTTAGGGTGGTGGTTGAGTGAATTATATCCATTGGTCTGGTTTGGGTGTTGGTTGAGAGAATTATATTCATTGGTTAGGGTGGTGGTTGAGAGAATTATATCCATTGGTCTGGTTAGGGTGGTGGTTGAGAGAATTATATCCATTGGTCTGGTTAGGGTGGTGGTTGAGAGAATTATATCCATTGGTCTGGTTTGGGTGTTGGTTGAGAGAATTATATTCATTGGTTAGGGTGGTGGTTGAGAGAATTATATCCATTGGTCTGGTTAGGGTGGTGGTTGAGAGAATTATATCCATTGGTCTGGTTAGGGTGGTGGTTGAGAGAATTATATCCATGGGCATGGTTAGGGTGGTGGTTGAGAGACTTGGTCTTTAAACTCTAACCTGTTTTAGAATTTTTGTAAAACCTATTGGCTTAATGCCCAGTTAACCTCAGATTAACCAACAGTCCATTCACCAAACCCTCTGATTTAACTGTCACTAGTCTTGGGAGAGTGGATGGATGTGATTGGACAGTAATTGGACAGATGTGTAGGAGGAGCAAGTAGGATGTTGCCTGTTGTGAGTTATTGTGTGTCTAGGTAGTTAAATTAGCCTACTACTGGCCTATACCAGGAGTTATTCCTGACCAGGTCACAGTCAGGAAAAGCTCTTGGCCCTAATAGTTTGAGAATAGATCAGTGTAATATTTTTTTATTTGAACCTTTTTATTTAACTAGGCAAGTCAGTTAATAAGAACAAATTGTTATTTACAATGACGGCCTACCGGGGAACAGTGGGTTAACTGCCTTGTTCAGGGGCAGAGCGACAGATTAGGCTAGTTTAGGTATGAATCATTAATTTATTCTGTTTTGCTAAGGTCATCTTACCACGGAAGCAAATTGTCAGTGAAGTGTTATCTTTTGGAACTGTGATTGTCATTCGTCCCCGTTCAATGACATGAGTTAACTCAGGCCAGAGAGGGTGTTGTCAGGAGTCGTCTGTTTTTTTTTTTCAATTTATTGACTCGTCGAAATGTTAAAACGTGTTTTTCCATATATAGTCACACCCATTGCTGCATGTCCAGTCATGTGAAACCCCTAGATTAGGGCCTAATGAATTTCTTTCAATTGACTGGTTTCCTTATGTACTGTAAGTCAGTAAAATCTTTGAAATTGTTGCATGTTGTTTATTTTTGTTCAGTATATATGTAGGCTACTGAGGTTGGCTGATGCTTTAAGCACACAGTGATTAAATAATTAAGACACAGCAATGAATCAAGAGGGAGCCAGAGATAGCCTGTAAAAACAGACTTTGTTTACTTGCTGTTTGATGTGAAGAAAAAATACTTTCAGAAGCTCCACAGCTCATTATTGGTGGTGAGTTAAGACAATCAGAAATATTATCAGATCGTCAAATGGACACATTTATAAGCCTACATTTGCATGCAGGCCAGGTAGCCTAGGCCTACTTCTATGCGTGTCCTTACTCAACATTTACAGAAGCGCTCCATACAAAACACAATGACTAAATTGACAACTTGCAAACAGAATAAAATAAATCAAAATGTTGGCTGCATGTAATTTCAAGTCAAAATGTATTTTTCACATGTGCTGAATACAACAGGTAGACCTTACTGTGAAATGCTTACTTACATGCCCTTAACCAACACAGCAGTTTTAACAATATAGAGTTAAAATATTTACAAAATCAACTGAAGTGTAGAAGAAAAGAAAGAAAGTTACACAATAAAATATCAAGGGGCTATATACAGGGGGTACCGGTATAGAGTCAATGTGGAGGCTATATACAGGAGGTACCGGTATAGAGTCAATGTGGAGGCTATATACAGGGGGTACCGGTACAGAGTCAATGTGAAGGCTATATACAGGGGGTACCGGTACAGAGTCAATGTGGAGGCTATATACAGGAGGTACCGGTATAGAGTCAATGTGGAGGCTATATACAGGAGGTACCGGTACAGAGTCAATGTGGAGGCTATATACAGGAGGTACCGGTACAGAGTCAATGTGGAGGCTATATACAGGGGGTACCGGTACAGAGTCAATGTGGAGGCTATATACAGGGGGTACCGGTGCAGAGTCAATGTGCGGGGGTACAGGTTAGCCGAGGTAATATGTACATGTAGGTAAGGGTAAAGTGACTACACACAGATAATAAACAGCGAGTAGCAGCAGTTTAAAAACTGTGGGGTGTGTCAATTCCAATAGTCCGGGTGGCCATTTTCTGTGCGGTAGCAGAGAGAACAGTCTGACTTGGGTGACTGGAGCCTTTACCATTTCTTTGGGCCTTCCTCAGACACCGCCTAGCATATAGGTCCTGGATGGCAGGAAGCTTGGCCCCAGTGATGTCCTGGGCTGTACGCACTACCCTATGTAGTGCCTTATTGTCAGATGCCGAGCAGTTGCCATACCAGGCGGTAATGCAACCGGTCAGGATGCTCTCGATGGTGCAGCTGTATAACTTTTTGAGGATCAGGGGGCCCATGCCTTATCTTTTCATTCTCCTGAGGGGGAAAAGTGTTGTAATGCCCTCTTCACGACTGCCTTGGTGTGTTTGGACCATGATAGTTTGTTGGTGATGTGGACACCAAGGAACTTAACTCTCTACCCGTTCCACTACACTCCCTTCGATGTGAATGAGGTGCGTTTGGCCATCCTTTTCCTGTAGTCCACGATCATCTCCTTTGTCTTGCTCACGTTGAGGGAGAGGTTGTTGTCCTGGGACCACACTGCAAGGTCTCTGACCTCCTTCCTATAGGCTGTCTCATCGTTGTCTGTGATCACGCCTACCACCGTTGTGTTGTCAGCAAACGTAATAATGGTGTTGGAGTCGTGCTTAGCCATGCAGTCGTGGGTAAACAGGGAGTACAGGAGGGAACTGAGCACGTGCCCCTGAGGATCCCCAGTGTTGAGGATCAGCATGGCAGATGTTGCTACCTACCCTCGCCACCTGGGGGGCGGCCCATCAGTAAGTTTAGGATCCAGTTGCAGAGGGAGGTGTTTAATCCCAGGGTCCTTAGCTTAGTGATGAGCTTTATGGGCACTATGGTGTTGAATGCTGAGCTGTAGTCAATGAACAGCATTCTCACATAGGTGTTCCTTTGGTCCAGGTGGGAAAGGGCAGTGTGGATTGTGTCATCTATGGATCTGTTGGGGCGGTAGGCTAATTGGAGTGGGTCTATGGTTTCTGGGATGATGGTGTTCTGAGCCATGACCAGCCTTTCAAATCACTTCATGGCTACTGACGTGAGTGCTACGAGTCGGTAGTCATTTTGGCAGGTTACCTTCGCTTTCTTGGGCACAGGGAATATGGTGGTATGCTTGAAACATGTAGCTATTACAGACTCGGTCAGGGACAGGTTGTAAATGTCAGTGAAGACACTTGCAAGTTGGTCCGTGCATGCTCGGAGTACACGTCCTGGTAATCCGTCTGGCCCTGCGGCCTTGTGCATGTTGACTTGTTTAAAGGTTTTGTGATCACACACACTCCGTAGCCGATGTGGCTAAAACCGTTGTTCCGTCGTCCGGAACAGCTGGTGCTGTCATGCATGCTTTAGGGTTTCTTGCCTCGACGCGAGCATAAAAGGCATTTAACCCATCTGGTAGGCTCGCCTCACTGGGCAGCTCGCGGCTGGGTTTCCCTTTTGTCCTTAATAGTTTGCAACCCCCGCCACATCTGACAAGCGTTAGAGCTGGTGTAGTAGAATTCAATCTTAGTCCTGTATTGACGCTTTGTCTGTTTGATGGTTCGTCTGAGGACATAGCTAGATTCCTTATAAGCGCCCGGATTAGTGTCCTGGGGCCGGATTCACAAAACTTTACTTACGAAAAAACGTAAGAAGTTTCTTAACTTATCAACTTAATATTTTTTTCCTTAAGTTTGTCAATGCAATTCCTCAATGTTCTTAGGAACTTCGTAAATATCTTATGTGACAATGACATTAGTGAAGTGCTTGAAACCAATAAAAAAGCCTATGTGACAGGGATGATCGGATTTGGTTATTTTGTTATTTTTCACACACAGCCATCAGACTAGCTATATCAAAATTGGATAACCAAGAAAAGAGATTGAAGTGATGGTGCAGGAAATGGCAGCCAGAAAAAGGTTGCTTTTGGGGAGACTTGATAACTGCGGGGTCACTGAAGACACCAAAAAGAAAGCATGTGCGGGAGTGGCCGAGTCTGTCTCTGCCGTCGGGGGTATGGCAAAGGACAGTGACGCCGTAAAAAATAAGTGGTCTGACATCAAGTCGGCTGCTAAGAAGGGATCTGAGAGACCGTTAATGTGGACCAGCTGGAGGACAAGGGGTCATCCATTATAGTGATGGTGGTAGAGAGAATGCGCAACCGGTAAGTTATCTACTTTAGCTAGCTAACGTGTAAAGACATTATAGCCAAAATAGCTAACGTTAACGTCATTAGCTAAGTTAGCCAAGTTCTTCTTTGCAAATTGACGAGATAGCGCTAGGTATTTAACACTTCTAGAATATTGTAATATATTCTTAATTGCTAGCTAGCTAGATAATGCATGTTTAATTTGTTTTCTTGCTGTATTTAAATATCCGGTAGCCACCTGTCTGGCGCAAGAAAACATTCATGTTTACAAAAGTATCCATTCATTTCAAGACAAGGGTTTAGCTGTCCTAAAGTTAAGTAAATTTCGAAGAAATCCTAAAGCATTATTTTCAAGAATCCCAATTCTTCTTAACTTTTTTTTAGTAAGAAACTTACTAAAAAAAAAAAACATTTCCAATAACTCTATTGAGGAATAGCAACTTTGCTTAACTTATCTGCCATTTTTCCTTAACTATAGACTTAAGAAATGTCTTCTTAAAAACGTTTCGTGAAGAAACGGCCTCTGCTCCTTGAAAGCGGCAGCTCTAGCCTTTAGCACGGTGCGGATGTTGCCTGTAATCCATGGCTTCTGGTTGGGGTATGTATGTACGGTCACTGCGGGGACGACATCATCGATGCACTTATTGATGAAGTCAGTGACTAATGTGGTATACTCCTCAATGCCATCGGAAGAATCACGAAACATATTCCAGTCTGTGCTTGCAAAACAGTCCTGTATCTTAGCATCTGCTTCATCTGACCACTTTCTTATTGACAGAGTCACTGGTGCGTCCTGCTTTAGTTTTTGCTTGGAATCAGGAGGATAGAATTATGGTCAGATTTGCCAAATGGAGGGCAGGGAGAGCTTTGTACGCATCTCTGTGTGTGGAGTAAAGGTGGTCTAGAGGTTTTTTCCCCCTGCGCATTTAACATGCTGGTAGATATTGGGTAAAATGGATTTGAATTTGGTTCTGAATCAGTCATTAAAGAACATGTTTGAACTTTATATTTAAAAAAACAAAAATGCCATGCTGTCCAATTTTATTTATTTTTTGAAGTACCGTGATATGATATTTTGACCATATCGCCCAGCCCTAGTGTGACTGTGTGAGACTTTAGTAGCGAGATGTGCTCCCCTCGCCCTGCATCTGACTGACTGTTAGACTACAATTACAGGAGCAGGGTGAGGGAGAGGGCAGGAGCACAGAAACCATACAGCCTCCGGTTCACTACACACACACACACACACACAAACCCCTCCCCCCTTACACACACACGCGCACACACACAAAGGGACCTTATGTAAAATGTATTTAATATATTCAAGTTGGAAAGTGAAAATCTAGGTTAGCTCTAGCCCTGAGGTTGATGTGGACTTTCCCCCTCGCCCTCCTGGGGAAAATGACTAAGTTATGTTGTTGAAGTACACCAAAAAATACCAAAAAACACAGATTGATTGAGTTTTCTTGCAGAAAAATTCTTACCATCCCCAGGGCATGGTGTGTGATGTCAGAGGTCGTTGTAGATTCTCGGAAGTCGGAAATCCTATCTTCTGCCTGGCCTTTAATGTGTGGTCATGTAGGCCGTTGATGAAATACAACATCTAAGGTAATTTGTCATGTGCACGGGAGACAGCTGGGGTAAACGGTACAGTGAAATGCTTACGTCCTGAACTTTATCAACGGTGCAGAGTACATGTAAAGTAGCAAAGATAAGCGATCAGTAGATGAATAGAACTGTAACAGAGCACAACATGGAGGAAGCTATAGTAGATCTTCAACCAGGTGACCTTACAGCCCACTACCAGTGTTGGACCAGGTGACCCCACAGCCCACTACCAGTGTTGTACCAGGTGACCCTACAGCCCACTACCAGTGTTGGACCGGGTGACCCCACAGCCCACTACCAGTGTTGGACCAGGTGACACCACAGCCCACTACCAGTGTTGGACCAGGTGACCCTACAGCCCACTACCAGTGTTGGACCAGGTGACCTTACAGCCCACTACCCGTGTTGGACCAGGTGACCTTACAGCCCACTACCAGTGTTGGACCAGGTGACCCCACAGCCCACTACCAGTGTTGGACCGGGTGACCCCACAGCCCACTACCAGTGTTGGACCAGGTGACCTTACAGCCCACTACCAGTGTTGGACCGGGTGACCCCACAGCCCACTACCAGTGTTGGACCAGGTGACCTTACAGCCCACTACCCGTGTTGGACCAGGTGACCCCACAGCCCACTACCAGTGTTGTACCAGGTGACCTTACAGCCCACTACCAGTGTTGGACCAGGTGACCTTACAGCCCACTACCCGTGTTGGACCAGGTGACCTTACAGCCCACTACCAGTGTTGGACCAGGTGACCCCACAGCCCACTACCAGTGTTGTACCAGGTGACCCTACAGCCCACTACCAGTGTTGGACCAGGTGACCCTACAGCCCACTACCAGTGTTGGACCAGGTGACCTTACAGCCCACTACCCGTGTTGGACCAGGTGACCTTACAGCCCACTACCAGTGTTGGACCAGGTGACCTTACAGCCCACTACCAGTGTTGGACCAGGTGACCCCACAGCCCACTATCAGTGTTGGACCAGGTGACCCTACAGCCCACTACCAGTGTTGGACCGGGTGACCCCACAGCCCACTACCAGTGTTGGACCAGGTGACCCCACAGCCCACTACCAGTGTTGGACCGGGTGACCTTACAGCCCACTACCAGTGTTGGACCAGGTGACCCCACAGCCCACTACCAGTGTTGAACCGGGTGACCTTACAGCCCACTACCAGTGTTGGACCAGGAGACCCTACAGCCCACTACCAGTGTTGGACCAGGTGACCCTACAGCCCACTACCAGTGTTGGACCAGGTGACCTTACAGCCCACTACCAGTGTTGGACCAGGTGACCTTACAGTCCACTACCAGTGTTGGACCAGGTGACCCTACAGCCCACTACCAGTGTTGGACCAGGTGACCTTACAGCCCACTACCAGTGTTGAACCGGGTGACCTTACAGCCCACTACCAGTGTTGGACCGGGTGACCCTACAGCCCACTACCAGTGTTGGACCAGGTGACCCTACAGCCCACTACCAGTGTTGGACCAGGTGACCTTACAGCCCACTACCAGTGTTGGACCGGGTGACCCTACAGCCCACTACCAGTGTTGGACCGGGTGACCTTACAGCCCACTACCAGTGTTGGACCGGGTGACCTTACATCCCACTACCAGTGTTGGACCAGGTGACCCTACAGCCCACTACCAGTGTTGGACCAGGTGACCTTACAGCCCACTACCAGTGTTGGACCAGGTGACCCCACAGCCCACTACCAGTGTTGGACCGGGTGACCTTACAGCCCACTACCAGTGTTGGACCAGGTGACCTTACAGCCCACTACCAGTGTTGGACCGGGTGACCCCACAGCCCACTACCAGTGTTGGACCAGGTGACCCCACAGCCCACTACCAGTGTTGGACCAGGTGACCCTACAGCCCACTACCAGTGTTGGACCGGGTGACCCTACAGCCCAGTACCCGTGTTGGACCGGGTGACCCCACAGCACACTACCAGTGTTGGATCCTCTCACTCTGGATACATTCCAGTAGTTTGCCTCTACCAAGAGAGAGTGGGGAGGGGGCGCAAGAGAGAGTGGAGAGGGGGCGCAAGAGAGAGTGGAGAGGAGGGCACAAGGCGAGGAGGGCACACAGAGCAGAAGCTGCTTAGGACTTTGAGATGCACCCCCTGCTTCTCTCAAAAATATAAACACATCATGCAACAATTTAAATTATTTTACTGTGTTACAGTTAATTATTAGGAAATCGATGGATTTCACATGACTGGGCAGGGCCACAGCCAATCAGAATTAGTTTTTCCCCACAAAAGGGCTTTATTACAGACAGAAATAATCCTCAATTTCATCAGCTGTCTGGGTGTCTGCTCTAAGACAATCCCACAGGTGAAGAAGCCGGATGTGGAGTTCCTGGGTTAGCGTCTGCGGTTGAATGTACTGCCAAATTCTTTAAAACAACGTTTGTTGCAGCTTATGGTAGAGAGAGAAATTAACATTTGATTATCTGGCAACAGCTCCTGTGTACATTTCTGCAGTCAGCATGCCAATTGCACACTCCCTCAACTTGAGACATCTGTGGCATTGTGTTGTCTGACACAACTGCACATTTTGGAGTAGGCTTTTTATTGTCCCTGAACACAAGGTGCACCTATGTATTCATCATGCTGTTCAGCTTCTTGATATGCCGCAGCTGTCTGGAGGATGGATTATCTTGGCAAAGGAGAACTTCTCACTAACAGGGATGTCAACAAATATGTACACAACATTAGAGAGAAATAAGCTTTTTGCGCATGGCTTTTTATTTCATGCTCCTGAATCATGGAAACACTTTATATGTTGCGTTTTATATTTTTGTTCAGTGTACATTATTAGTCTGAGTCTAACTATATTCAGCCTTATTTCCAGTTGGATTTGAATGTCTCTCTCTCTCACACACACACACACACACTCACACACACACACACACACACACACACACACACACACACACACACACACACAGAGACCAGGCTTTCCAGCTGTGGAAGTGGGCTGGGCAGAATACACACTTGCTCAGACACACACATGGTCGGGTCAATGCAGGTCGTCTGAACCACCGCTACAGTTAATGTCCTGACACTAAGGTTTCCATTAGATTAGACACAGTTCATATAAGAGTAAGGGCCAGTGTGTGGTTGGTGCTATATATGGAGCAGCAATATTGTCGTAGTACAGAAGTCACAGATCACAGTCCAACGTGTGTTTGTGTGGGAACAGAAGATGATCCGTCAGATGTTAACAGATAACATGGTTAACGTCCTCGGTGGCGTAGCAGTATTGGATTGGGTTATTCACACACAGTCACGTGTGTGTGAGTGAGAGAGACACCGGGGGGGACTAGGGGAGTGCGGAGGGTGATGAGGAGGATTGGGGGAGAGCGCTGGGGGGAGGAGGACTGGGAGGGAGGGGACTGGGGGAGTGAGAGGGGTGAGTACTAGGGGAGCGTGTGGAGGGGTGAGGACTGGGGGAGCGCGTGGGGGGGTGAGACTAGGGGAGGATGAGGACTGGGGGAGCGCGTGTGGGAGGATGAGGACTGGGGGAGCGCGTGTGGGAGGATGAGGACTGGGGGAGCGCGTGTGGGAGGATGAGGACTGGGGGAGCGCATGGTGGAGGATGAGGACTGGGGGAGGATGAGCGCTGGTGGAGGATGAGGACTGGGGGGGGGGGCGTGCGGGGGAGGATGAGCGCTGGTGGAGGATGAGGACTGGGGGAGCTGGATTGGGGGAGCACGACTGGGGAGGATGGCGACTGGGGGAAGCGCGACTGGGGGGAGCACGACTGGGGAGGATGGCGACTGGGGGAAGCGCGACTGGGGGGAGCACGACTGGGGAGGATGGCGACTGGGGGAAGCGCGACTGGGGAGGATGGCGACTGGGGGAAGCGCGACTGGGGAGGATGGCGACTGGGGGAAGCGCGACTGGGGAGGATGGCGACTGGGGGAAGCGCGACTGGGGAGGATGGCGACTGGGGGAAGCGCGACTGGGGAGGATGGCGACTGGGGGAAGCGCGCGGGGGAGGATGAGGACTGGGGGAAGCGCGCGGGGGAGGATGAGGACTGGGGGAAGCGCGCGGGGGAGGATGAGGACTGGGGGAAGCGCGCGGGGGAGGATGAGGACTGGGGGAAGCGCGCGGGGGAGGATGAGGACTGGGGGAAGCGCGCGGGGGAGGATGAGGACTGGGGGAAGCGCGCGGGGGAGGATGAGGACTGGGGGAAGCGCGCGGGGGAGGATGAGGACTGGGGGAAGCGCGCGGGGGAGGATGAGGACTGGGGGGGGGCGTGCGGGGGAGGATGAGGACTGGGGGGGGCGTGCGGGGGAGGATGAGCGCTGGTGGAGGATGAGGACTGGGGGAGCACGACTGGGGAGGATGGCGACTGGGGGAAGCGCGACTGGGGGGAGCACGACTGGGGAGGATGGCGACTGGGGGAAGCGCGACTGGGGAGGATGGCGACTGGGGAGGATGGCGACTGGGGGAAGCGCGACTGGGGAGGATGGCGACTGGGGGAAGCGCGACTGGGGAGGATGGCGACTGGGGGAAGCGCGACTGGGGAGGATGGCGACTGGGGGAAGCGCGACTGGGGAGGATGAGGACTGGGGGAAGCGCGCGTGGGAGGATGAGGACTGGGGGAAGCGCGCGGGGGAGGATGAGGACTGGGGGAAGCGCGCGGGGGAGGATGAGGACTGGGGGAAGCGCGCGGGGGAGGATGAGGACTGGGGGAAGCGCGCGGGGGAGGATGAGGACTGGGGGAAGCGCGCGGGGGAGGATGAGGACTGGGGGAAGCGCGCGGGGGAGGATGAGGACTGGGGGAAGCGCGCGGGGGAGGATGAGGACTGGGGGAAGCGCGCGGGGGAGGATGAGGACTGGGGGAGCGCGCGGGGGAGGATGAGGACTGGGGGAGCGCGTGTGGGAGGATGAGGACTGGGGGAGCGCGTGTGGGAGGATGAGGACTGGGGGAGCGCGTGTGGGAGGATGAGGACTGGGGGAAGCGCATGGTGGAGGATGAGGACTGGGGTAGGATGAGCGCTGGTGGAGGATGAGGACTGGGGGGGGGCGTGCGGGGGAGGATGAGCGCTGGTGGAGGATGAGGACTGGGGGAGCTGGATTGGGGGAGCACGACTGGGGAGGATGGCGACTGGGGGAAGCACGACTGGGGGGAGCACGACTGGGGAGGATGGCGACTGGGGGAAGCGCGACTGGGGGGAGCACGACTGGGGAGGATGGCGACTGGGGGAAGCGCGACTGGGGAGGATGGCGACTGGGGGAAGCGCGACTGGGGGGAGCACGACTGGGGAGGATGGCGACTGGGGGAAGCGCGACTGGGGAGGATGGCGACTGGGGGAAGCGCGACTGGGGGAAGCGCGACTGGGGAGGATGAGGACTGGGGGAAGCGCGACTGGGGAGGATGAGGACTGGGGGAAGCGCGACTGGGGAGGATGAGGACTGGGGGAAGCGCGACTGGGGAGGATGAGGACTGGGGGAAGCGCGCGGGGGAGGATGAGGACTGGGGGAAGCGCGCGGGGGAGGATGAGGACTGGGGGAAGCGCGCGGGGGAGGATGAGGACTGGGGGAAGCGCGCGGGGGAGGATGAGGACTGGGGGAAGCGCGCGGGGGAGGATGAGGACTGGGGGAAGCGCGCAGGGGGACTGGGGGAGCTGGATTGGGGGAGCACGACTGGGGGAAGCTCGCGGGGGAGGATGACGACTGGGGGGAGCGCGGGGGGAGGATGACGACTGGGGGAAGCGCGGGGGGGAGGATGACGACTGGGGGAAGCGCGGGGGGGAGGATGACGACTGGGGGAAGCGCGCGGGGGGGAGGATGACGACTGGGGGAAGCGCGCGGGGGGGAGGATGACGACTGGGGGAAGCGCGCGGGGGGGAGGATGACGACTGGGGGAAGCGCGCGGGGGGGAGGATGACGACTGGGGGAAGCGCGGGGGGGAGGATGACGACTGGGGGAAGCGCGCGGGGGAGGATGACGACTGGTGAAGCGCGCGGGGGAGGATGACTACTGGGGGAAGCGCGCGGGGGAGGATGAGGACTGGGGGAGCGGGGGGGGGGACTGGGGGAGCTGGATTGGGGGAGCACGACTGGGGGAAGCGCGCGGGGGAGGATGAGGACTGGGGGAGCGGGGGGGGGGACTGGGGGAGCTGGATTGGGGGAGCACGACTGGGGGAAGCTCGCGGGGGAGGATGACGACTGGGGGGAGCGCGTGGGGGTGGATGAGGACTGGGGGAAGCGCGGGGGGGGAGGATAAGGACTGGGGGAGCGTGCGGGGGGGAGGACTGGGGGAGGGGGAGCGTGCGGGGGAGGAGGACTGGGGGAAGCGCGGGGGTGAGGATAAGGACTGGGGGAGCGTGCGGGGGAGGAGGAGCGCGCGGGGGAGGAGGAGGAGGACTGGGGGAGTGTGACTGGGGGAGGAGGACTGGGGGGAGCGTGCCGGGGGGAGGAGGACTGGGGGGAGCGTGCCGGGGGGAGGAGGAGGAGGGCTGGGTGGGAGGACGAGGACTGGGGGAGCGCACGGGGGTAGGAGGACCGGGGTGAGGAGGAGGAGGAGGAATGCTGGGGGAGCGTGCCGGGGAGGAGGAGGACTAGGGGAGCTCGCGAAAGGGGGGTGGACTGGGGGAGGAGGAGGAGGAGGAGTGAGGGAGAGCAGGGGAGGACGAGGATTAGGGGAGTGCGCGGGGGTCGGAGGACTGGGCGAGTGTGGGGGGCGGGGACTAAGGGAGAGGAAGACTAGGGGAGCGCGCGGGGGAGGAGGAGGAGGACTGGGGGAGTGTGACTGGGGGAGGAGGACTGGGGGGAGCGTGCCGGGGGGAGGAGGACTGGGGGGAGCGTGCCGGGGGGAGGAGGAGGAGGGCTGGGTGGGAGGACGAGGACTGGGGGAGCGCACGGGGGTAGGAGGACCGGGGTGAGGAGGAGGAGGAGGAATGCTGGGGGAGCGTGCCGGGGAGGAGGAGGACTAGGGGAGCTCGCGAAAGGGGGGTGGACTGGGGGAGGAGGAGGAGGAGGAGGAGGAGGAGTGAGGGAGAGCAGGGGAGGACGAGGATTAGGGGAGTGCGCGGGGGTCGGATGACTGGGCGAGTGTGGGGGGCGGGGACTAAGGGAGAGGAAGACTAGGGGAGCGCGGGGGGGGAGAGGAGACTGGGCGAAGATCATCTGTCACGCTGTACCACTGGGCGAAGATCATCTGTCACGCTGTACCACTGGGCGAAGATCATCTGTCACGCTGTACCACTGGGCGAAGATCATCTGTCACGCTGTACCACCGGCGAAGATCATCTGTCACGCTGTACCACTGGGCGAAGATCATCTGTCACGCTGTACCACTGGGCGAAGATCATCTGTCACGCTGTACCACTGGGCGAAGATCATCTGTCACGCTGTACCACTGGGCGAAGATCATCTGTCACGCTGTACCACTGGGCGAAGATCATCTGTCACGCTGTACCACTGGCGAAGATCATCTGTCACGCTGTACCACCGGCGAAGATCATCTGTCACGCTGTACCACCGGCTCCGTCATCTGTCACGCTGTACCACCGGCTCCGTCATCTGTCACGCTGTACCACCGTCTCCGTCATCTGTCACGCTGTACCACCGTCTCCGTCATCTGTCACGCTGTACCACCGGCTCCAACAGCATCCATGTTCTTCTAGACTACTGGTACCTAAAGGCTGATCTATGTAGCCTCACTCCCATGATTCATAGTGAGTCTTCTATAGAGCCGTCCTATTATTTTGCGTCACTAAGCTCAGAATATGGTAGAGCTAGCTCCTCAGACTGCTTTGAAAGCTATAAATCCTGTTGTGTAGCAGAAGTCTGTGTGTGTCTGCATCTGCGCGCCCTGTTATCAGTCACCCTATCTGAGATAAGTCACGTCTATAAAATCCCACCAACAGCATGTTGCCACCAAAACAGGACATTCTGTTGAGTTTGGAGGGTTGTGTGAGTTCATGTCCTGTTTGTACTTACTGTAACCGGCTGTAGACATCTGGTACAAGTGTGTATCGTCTTTGTTAGTCAGCAACATATTGAATCAGTCCATTTTATTTTTGTGTATCTGTGTATCTCTGTGTGTCTGTGGCCCTACTTAAACCCAATGCTAGATTTAAGACACTGACGCACATGCTTGCGCGCATACACATATGCACACACACGCACAGAGACACACACAAATTATGTCTCTCTACAAATGGCACTCATCTTTAGAGCTGCAGCTAGTTCTGTGACATTAATACGGTTAGATTCTAGTCCAATTAATTTCCCCCAGACTGGGGGAGCCCACCAGCTGAGCAGCAGCCACAATCGGCTTAATATTTGCCCCTAAAAAATAAAAAATAATTCATGTCTCCTCGCCTCCTCGCTCTCCTCCCCTGCGCTCCTCCCTCCTCGCTCTCCTCCCCTGCGCTCCTCCCTCCTCGCTCTCCTCCCCTGCGCTCCTCCCTCCTCGCTCTCCTCCCCTGCGCTCCTCCCTCCTCGCTCTCCTCCCCTGCGCTCCTCCCTCCTCGCTCTCCTCCCCTGCGCTCCTCCCTCCTCGCTCTCCTCTCCTGCTCTCTTCCCCTCCTCGCTCTCCTCCCCTGCTCTCCTCCCCTCCTCGCTCTCCTCCCCTCCTCGCTCTCCTCCCCTGCTCTCCTCCCCTCCTCCCCTGCTCTCCTCCCCTGCTCTCCTCCCCTCCTCCCCTGCTCTCCTCCCTCCTCCCCTGCTCTCCTCCCTCCTCCCCTGCTCTCCTCCCCTCCTCCCCTCCTCCCCTGCTCTCCTCCCCTCCTCCCCTCCTCCCCTCCTCCCCTGCTCTCCTCTTCTGCTCTCCTCCCCTCCTCCCCTGCTCTCCTCTTCTCCCCTGCTCTCCTCCCCTGCTCTCCTCCCCTGCTCTCCTCTTCTCCCCTGCTCTCCTCCCCTGCTCTCCTGCTCTCCTCCCCTGCTCTCCTCCCCTCGTCCCCTGCTCTCCTTCCCTGCTCTCCTCCCCTCGTCCCCTGCTCTCCTTCCCTGCTCTCCTCCCCTCGTCCCCTGCTCTCCTTCCCTGCTCTCCTCCCCTCGTCCCCTGCTCTCCTTCCCTGCTCTCCTCCCCTCGTCCCCTGCTCTCCTTCCCTGCTCTCCTCCCCTCGTCCCCTGCTCTCCTCCCCTGCTCTCCTCCCCTCCTCCCCTGCTCTCCTTCCCTGCTCTCTTCTCCCCTGCTCTCCTCCCCTGCTCTCCTCCCCTGCTCTCCTCCCCTGCTCTCCTCCTCTCCAACCCTGCTCTCCTCCCCTCCTCCCCTCCCCTGCTCTCCTCCCCTCCCCTGCTCTCCTCCCCTCCTCCCCTCCCCTGCTCTCCTCCCCTCCCCTGCTCTCCTCCCCTCCTCCCCTGCTCTCCTCCCCTGCTCTCCTCCCCTCATCACATGCTCTCCTCCCCTCCTCCCCTCCTCCCCTGCTCTCCTCTCCTCCCCTGCTCTCCTTCTATCCTTTCTCAATTCAATTCAAGGGGCTTTATTGGCATGGGGAACATATGTCAACATTGCCAAAGCAAGTGAGGTAGATAATATACAAAAAGGAAATAAACAACAGAAATGAACAGTAAACATTACACTCACAGAAGTTCCAAAAAGAATAAAGACATTACAAATGTCATATTATGTATTTATACAGTGTTGTAACGATGTACAAATAGTTAAAGTACAAAAGGGAAAATAAATAAACACATATGGGTGGTATTTACAATGGTGTTTGTTCTGATTGCCCTTTTCTTGTGGCAACAGATCACAAATCTTCCTGCTGTGATGCACACTGTGGTATTTCACCCAGTAGATATGGGAGGATATCAAAATTGGATTTCTTTTCAAAATCTTTTTGGATCTGTATAATCTGAGGGAAATATGTGTCTCTAATATGGTCATACATTTGGCAGGAGGTTAGGAAGTGCAGCTCAGTTTCCACCTCATTTTGTGGGCAGTGTGCACATAGCCTGTCTTCTCTTGAGAGCCATGTCTGCCTTCTCAATAGCAAGGCTATGCTCACTGAGTCTGCACATAGTCAAAGCTTTCCTAAAGTTTGGGTCAGTCACAGTGGTCAGGTATTCTGCCACTGTGTACTCTGTTTAGGGCCAAATAGCATTCTAGTTTGCTCCTCCCTCTCTCCCCCTCCCTCCTCCCTCTCCTTCCTCCCTCTCTCTCCTCCTTCATCCCTTCCTCCCCCTCTCTCCCTCCATCCCTTCCTCCCCCTCTCTCCCTCCCTTCCCCTAATCTATCCTCCCCCTTCTCTCTCCTCCCCCTTCTCTCTCCCCCCCTTGTCTCTCCCCCCTTCTCTCTCCTCCCCCTTGTCTCTCCCCCCTTCTCTCTCCTCCCCCTTGTCTCTCCCCCCTTCTCTCTCCTCCCTTCTCTCTCCTCCCTTCTCTCTCCTCCCCCCTTCTCTCCCCCCCTTCTCTCTCCTCCTTCCCTCTCTCTCCCCTTCCTCCTTCCCTCTCTCTCCCCTTCCTCCTTCCCTCTCTCTCCCCTTCCTCCTTCCCCCTCTCTCCCCTTCCTCCTTCCCCCTCTCTCCCCTTCCTCCTTCCCCCTCTCTCCCCTTCCTCCTTCCCCCTCTCTCCCCTTCCTCCTTCCCCCTCTCTCCCTCTCTCCTTCCCTCTCTCCTTCCCTCCCTCTCCCTCTATCCTTCCCTCCCTCTCTCCTCCCCCTCCCTCTCCCTCTCTCTCTCCTCCCTCCCTCTCTCTCTCCTCCCCCCCTCTCTCTCTTACCCCATATCTCTCTCTCCTCCCCCTCCCCCCCTATCTCTCCTCCCCCTTTCCCCCTCTAACTCCTCCCCCTTTCCCCCTCTCTCTCCTCCCATCTCCCTATGTCTCCCCCTTTCGCACTCCTCCCATCTCCCTATGTCTCCCCCTTTCGCACTCCTCCCATCTCCCTATGTCTCCCCCTTTCTCACTCCTCCCTCTTTCCTCCCACCCTCTCCTCTCTCCTCCCTCTTTCCTCCCACTCCTCCCTCTTTCCTCCCACTCTCCTCCCTCTTACCTCTCCTCTCTCCCTCTTACCTCTCCTCTCTCCCTCCCCTCCTCCCTCCTTCTCTCTCTCCCCTCCTCCCTCCTTCTCTCTCCTCCCTCCTTCTCTCTCTCCCCTCCTCCCTCCTCTCTCTCCCCTCCTCCCTCCTATCTCTCTACCTCCCCTCCTTTCGCTTTCTCACTCCCTCCTCCTGCCTTCTCACTCCCCTTCTCTCTCCCTCCTCACTCCCCTTCTCCCTCCCTCCCCTCCTCCCTCCTTCTCTCTCCCTCCCCTCCTCCCTCCTTCTCTCTCTCTCCCCTCCTCCCTCCTTCTCTCTCCCTCCCCTACTCCCTCTTTCTCACTCCCTCCCCTCCTCCCTCTTTCTCACTCCCTCCCCTCCTCCCTCCTTCTCCCTCCTCCCTCCTTCTCACTCACTCCCCTCCCCCTTCCTTCTCACTCACTCCCCTTCTCCCTCCTCTCTCTCACGCCCCTTCTCCATCCTACTCTCTCACTCCCCTCCTCCCTCCTTCTCTCTCTCCCTCTGTTCCTCCATCCCGTCCTCCCTCTTCTCCCTCCCGTGCTCTCTCTCCTCACCCCCTCCCGTCCTCCCTCCATCTCCTCTCTCTCCTCCTCCCTCTCTCTCTCCTCTGTCTCTCCCCCCCTTCCTGTCTCTCTCCCCCCCTTCCTGTCTCTCTTCCCCCCTTCCTGTCTCTCTTCCCCCCCTTCCTGTCTCTCTTCCCCCCCTTCCTGTCTCTCTTCCCCCCCTTCCTGTCTCTCTTCCCCCCCCTTCCTGTCTCTCTTCCCCCCCTTCCTGTCTCTCTTCCCCCCCTTCCTGTCTCTCTTCCCCCCCTTCCTGTCTCTCTTCCCCCCCTTCCTGTCTCTCTTCCCCCCCTTCCTGTCTCTCTTCCCCCCCTTCCTGTCTCTCTTCCCCCCCTTCCTGTCTCTCTTCCCCCCCTTCCTGTCTCTCTTCCCCCCCTTCCTGTCTCTCTTCCCCCCCTTCCTGTCTCTCTTCCCCCCCTTCCTGTCTCTCTTCCCCCCCCTTCCTGTCTCTCTTCCCCCCCTTCCTGTCCCGCCCCCCCCCCCTTCCTGTCTCTCTCCCCCCCCCCTTCCTGTCTCTCTTCCCCCCCTTCCCCTCTCTCCCCCCTTCCCCTCTCTCCCCCCCCTTCCTGTCTCTCCCCCCCCCTTCCTGTCTCTCTCCCCCCCTTCCTGTCTCTCTCCCCCCCTTCCCCTCTCTCTCCCCCCCCCCTTCCCTCTCTCTTCCCCCCCCTTCCTGTCTCTCTTCCCCCCCCTTCCTGTCTCTCTTCCCCCCCTTCCTGTCTCTCTTCTCCCCCTTCCTGTCTCTCTTCTCCCCCTTCCTGTCTCTCTTCCCCCCCTTCCTGTCTCTCTTCCCCCCCTTCCTGTCTCTCTTCCCCCCCTTCCTGTCTCTCTTCCCCCCCTTCCTGTCTCTCTTCCCCCCCTTCCTGTCTCTCTTCCCCCCCTTCCTGTCTCTCTTCCCCCCCTTCCTGTCTCTCTTCCCCCCCTTCCTGTCTCTCTTCTTCCCCCCCTTCCTGTCTCTCTTCCCCCCCTTCCCCTCTCTCTTCCCCACCCTTCCTGTCTCTCTACCCCTTCCTGTCTCTCTACCCTTCCCCTCTCCTCATCCCATCCCCATCCTCTCCTCCCCCTCATCCCATCTCCATCTTCTCCTCCCCCTCATCCCATCTCCATCTTCCCCTCCCCCTCATCTCTTCCCCTCATCCCTCTCTCTCTCCTTCTCCCATCCATCTCTCTCTCCTCCCCCATCCATCTCTCTCTCCTCCCCCCATCTCTCTCTCCTAGAGATAGGTCTAGAGGTCGACCGATTATGATTTTTCAACGCCGATACCAATACCGATTTATTGGAGGACCAAAAAAACCGATACCGATTTAATCTGCCGATTTTAAAAATATATTTTTTTTATTTGTAATAATGACAATTACAACAATACTGAATGAACACTTATTTTTACTTAATATAACACATCAATACAATCTATTTAGCCTCAAATAAATAATGAAACATGTTCAAGTTGGTTTAAACAAAGTGTTGGAGAAGAAAGTAAAAGTGCAATATGTGCCATGTACGAAAGCTAACGTTTAAGTTCCTTGCTCAGAACATGAGAACATATGAAAGCTGGTGGTTCCTTTTAACATGAGTCTTCAATATTCCCAGTTAAGAAGTTTTAGGTTGTAGTTATTATAGGAATTATAGGACTATTTCTCTCTATACGATTTGTATTTCATATACCTTTGACTATTGGATGTTCTTATAGGCACTTTAGTATTGCCAGTGTAACAGTATAGCTTCCATCCCTCTCCTCGCCGCTACCTGGGCTTGAACCAGGAACATATTGACAACAGCCACCCTTGAAGCAGCGTTACCCATGCAGAGCAATGGGAACAACTACTCTAAGTCTCAGAGCGAGTGACGTTTGAAACGCTATTAGTGCGCACCCCGCTAACTAGCTAGCCATTTCACATCGGTTACACCAGCCTAATCTCGGGGGTTGATAGGCCTGAAGTCATAAACAGTGCAAAGCTTGAAGCATTGCGATGAGCTGCTGGCAAAACACACAAAATTGCTGTTTGAATGAATGCTTACGAGCCTGCTGGTGCCTACCATCGCTCAGTCAGACTGCTCTATCAAATCATAGACTTAATTATAACATAATAACACACAGAAATACGAGCCTTAGGTCATTAATATGGTCGAATCCGGAAACTATCATCTCGAAAACAAAACATTTATTCTTTCAGTGAAATAAGGAACCGTTCCGTATTTTATCTAACGGGTGGCATCCCTAAGTGTAAATATTCCTGTTACATTGCACAACCTTCAATGTTATGTCATAATTACGTAAAATTCTGGCAAATTAGGCAGCCCAAACTGTTGCATATACACTGACTCTGCGTGCAATGAACGCAAGAGAAGTGACACAATTTCACCTGGTTAATATGGCCTGCTAACCTGGATTTCTTTTAGCTAAATATGCAGGTTTAAAAATACATACTTCTGTGTATTGATTTCAAGAAAGGCATTGATGTTTATGGTTAGGTACAGTCGTGCAACGATTGTGCTTTTATCGCAAATGCGCTTTTGTTAAATCATCCCCGGTTTGGCGAAGTTGGCTGTCTTTGTTAGGAAGAAATATTCTTCACAGTTCGCAACGAGTCATGTTAGCAGATAATATTAACTAAATATGCAGCTTTAAAAATATATACTTTTGTGTATTGATTTTAAGAAAGGCATTGATGTTTATGTTTAGGTACACATTGGAGCAACGACAGTCCTTTTTAGCGAATGCGCACTGCATCAATTATATGCAACGCAGGAAACGCTAGATAACTAGTAATATCAATCATGTGTAGTTAACTAGTGATAATGATTGATTGATTTTTTTTTATTAGATAAGTTGTTGCCAGCTAGCAACTTACCTTGGCTTACTGCATTCGCGTAACAGGCAGGCTCCTCGTGGAGTGCAATGTAATCAGGTGGTTAGAGCGTTGGACTAGTTAACTGTAAGGTTGCAAGATTGAATCCCCGAGCTGACAAGGTAAAAATCTGTCATTCTGCCCCTGACCAAGGCAGTTAACCCACCGTTCCTAGGCCGTCATTGAAAATAAGAATGTGTTCTTAACTGACTTGCCTAGTTAAATAAAGGATAAATAAAGGTGAAAAAAAAACATTAAAAAGCGGCCAAATCGGTGTCCAAAAATACCGATTTCCGATTGTTATGAAAACTTGAAATCGGCCCTAATTAATCGGCCATTCCGATTAATCGGTCGACCTCTAGTACACACACATACACTGTCGTGGGTACACACATACCGTGGGTACTCACACACACTGTCGTGGGTACACACACACACACACACACACACACACACACACACACACACACACACACACACACACACACACACACACACACACACACACACACACACTGTCATGGGTACACACACACACACTGTCAAGGGTGAGTACGTCACACACTGACGTACTCACACACACATCATTGAGTGTCTGAAGGACGTCTGCACACGTACTCACAGTTTGTCCTGCACATAGATCTCTCACACACACAGTCTAACACAGTCACACAGCAATAACAGTGTCTGAAGGCCGTCTCCTGCCCTTGGCTACGAGGCGTTCTCTGACCTAGCACTGTTAGTCACATCACACACAAAATATAGGACCCCCTTTCTCCCCCTCATTCTTTCTCTCACCCTCTGGCCAATCTCTTCTCCTCTTCTCCTCTCTATCTCTCTGCCTGCCTCTCTCTCTCTGCCTGCCCCTCTCTCTCTGCCTGCCTCTCTCTCTCTCTCTCTCTCTCTCTCTCTCTCTGCCTGCCTCTCTCTCTCTCTCTCTTTCTCTCTCTGCCTGCCTCTCTCTCTCTGCCTGCCCCTCTCTCTCTCTCTCTCTCTCTCTGCCTGTCTCTCTCTCTCTCTGCCTATCTCTCTGCCTGCCTCTCTCTCTCTGCCTGCCCCTCTCTCTCTGCCTGCCTCTCTCTCTCTCTCTCTCTCTCTCTCTCTCTCTCTCTGCCTGCCTCTCTCTCTCTCTCTCTCTCTCTCTCTCTGCCTGCCTCTCTCTCTCTGCCTGCCCCTCTCTCTCTCTCTCTCTCTCTCTGCCTGTCTCTCTCTCTCTCTGCCTATCTCTCTGCCTGCCTCTCTCTCTCTGCCTGCCCCTCTCTCTCTGCCTGCCTCTCTCTCTCTCTCTCTCTCTCTGCCTATCTCTCTGCCTGCCTGCCTGCCTCTCTCTCTCTCTCTCTCTCTCTCTCTCTCTCTCTCTCTCTCTCTCTGCCTCTCTCTGCCTGCCTGCCTCTCTCTGCCTGCCTGCCTCTCTCTCTCTCTCTCTCTCTCTCTGCCTCTCTCTGCCTGCCTCTCTCTCTCTGCCTCTCTCTGCCTGTCTCTCTCTCTGCCTGTCTCTCTCTCTGCCTGCCTCTCTCTCTCTCTCTCTCTGCCTGTCTCTCTCTCTGCCTGTCTCTCTGCCTGTCTCTCTCTCTGCCTGTCTCTCTGCCTGTATCTCTCTCTCTCACACTCCCTCTCTTCCTGAAGGAGGGAGGACAAGAAGGCATGGAGGACTTGAGAGCTCAACTTTCCCAAGGCTCCTGCCTTCTGCATTACTTTCAGTTATAAATCATGTAGCGACACTCACAAGAACATTTCATGTAGCGACACTCACAATACATTTAGGTCCTCTTTTCGTCCTTTATTATTCAAACTGTGGCTTGTTATACCTGATCTGAGGCCTGTGGTATCTAGAGGAAAGAATTCTAAAACAAACCCAATTTTGCTGAACTCCCATATCTACTGGGTGAAATACCACAGCAGCAAGATGTGTGACCTGTTGTCACAAGAAAAGGGAAACCAGTGAAGAACAAACATCATTGTAAATACAACCCATATTTGTTTATTTATTTTCCCTTTTGTACTTTAACTATTTGCACATTGTTACAACACTGTACAGTAAATAGCCATAATATGGCATTTGAGATGTGTCTATTCCTTTGAAACCTGTGATTGTCATGTTTACTTTTTGTTTATTTCACTTCTGTTTATCTGTTTCACTTGCTTTGGCAATGTTTCCAATGTCTATAAAGCCCTATTGAATTGAATTGATACGAGACCTATGATATCTAGAAGAGAGAGATGTGAGGCCTGTGTTATCTAGAGAGAGAGAGATGTGAGGCCTGTGTTATCTAGAGAGAGAGAGATGTGAGGCCTGTGTTATCTAGAGAGAGAGATGTGAGGCCTGTGTTATCTAGAGAGAGAGATGTGAGGCCTGTGTTATCTAGAGAGAGAGATGTGAGGCCTGTGTTATCTAGAAGAGAGAGATGTGAGGCCTGTGTTATCTAGAGAGAGAGAGATGTGAGGCCTGTGTTATCTAGAGATATGTGAGGCCTGTGTTATCTAGAGAGAGAGATGTGAGGCCTGTGTTATCTAGAGAGAGAGAGAGATGTGAGGCTTGTGTTATCTAGAAGAGAGAGATGTGAGGCCTGTGTTATCTAGAGAGAGAGATGTGAGGCCTGTGTTATCTAGAGAGAGAGATGTGAGGCCTGTGTTATCTAGAGAGAGAGAGATGTGAGGCCTGTGTTATCTAGAGAGAGATGTGAGGCCTGTGTTATCTAGAGAGAGAGAGAGATGTGAGGCCTGTGTTATCTAGAGAGAGAGAGAGATGTGAGGCCTGTGTTATCTAGAGAGAGAGAGAGATGTGAGTGTCACGGCTGTGTGGAGAGACGTACCACGGCGCAGCGTGCTCTGAGTTCCACATCTTTATTTTTGTGAAACGTACAAAAAAAGGAAACAAACAACGAACCATAACATAAGCGCAACATGCACTAACTTAAACAAGATCCCACAAAACACAGTGGGTAAATGGCTGCCTAAATATGATCCCCAATCAGAGACAACGATAAACAGCTGCCTCTGATTGGGAACCATACCAGGCCAACATAGAAACAAAACACCTAGATAGGAACACACCCCGACCTAACCAAAATAGAGAATAAAAAAGGCTCTCTATGGTCAGGGTGTGACAGTGAGGCCTGTGTTATCTATAGATAGAGATGCGAGGCCTGTGTTATCTATAGAGAGAGATGTGAGGCCTGTATTATCTAGAGAGAGAGAGAGATGTGAGGCCTGTATTATCTAGAGAGAGAGAGAGATGTGAGGCCTGTGTTATCTAGAGAGAGAGATGTGAGGCCTGTGTTATCTAGAGAGAGAGATGTGAGGCCTGTGTTATCTAGCGAGAGAGAGATGTGAGGCCTGTGTTATCTAGAGAGAGAGAGATGTGAGGCCTGTGTTATCTAGAGAGAGAGAGAGATGTGAGGCCTGTGTTATCTAGAGGAGAGGAGGAAATAATTTGGAGAAAGAGGAAGTAGTTATCTTGGAAGAGCTCAGGGGTCATTGGATGAGTAATGTGAGTCTCTCTTTTCTTTTGGCTGTTTGGATGGTCTGGTTGGATGGACGTTCACTTCACAACATGTTATTTTGTTGTCTTGCCACTGACATCATGGCCGGACTGGAGCTAGGTGCCAGAGTGCACTAGTCCTTGCTGATAACAAGCATACCATAACATGATGCATACTCATAACATGATGCAGCCACCACAATGCTTGAAAATATGAAGAGTAGTACTCAGTGATGTGTTGTTGGACTTGCCCCAAAAGTAATGCTTTCTATTCAGTACCTGAACTTACATTTTTTGCCAAATTTTTAGGAGTTTAACTTTAGTGCCTTACTGTAAACAGGATGTGATTATTGTAGATGTGACAGTACTGTAGCTAGCTAGCTGCTGCCAGACCAGAGCTCTTGTAGATGTGACAGTACTGTAGCTAGCTAGCTGCTGCCAGACCAGAGCTCTTGTAGATGTGACAGTAATGTAGCTAGCTAGCTGCTGCCAGACCAGAGCTCTTGTAGACGTGACAGTAATGTAGCTAGCTTGCTGCTGCCAGACCAGAGCTCTTGTAGATGTGACAGTACTGTAGCTAGCTTGCTGCTGCCAGACCAGAGCTCTTGTAGACGTGACAGTACTGTAGCTAGCTTGCTGCTGCCAGACCAGAGCTCTTGTAGATGTGACAGTAATGTAGCTAGCTTGCTGCTGCCAGACCAGAGCTCTTGTAGACGTGACAGTACTGTAGCTAGCTAGCTGCTGCCAGACCAGAGCTCTTGTAGATGTGACTGTACTGTAGCTAGCTTGCTGCTGCCAGACCAGAGCTCTTGTAGATGTGACAGTAATGTAGCTAGCTTGCTGCTGCCAGACCAGAGCTCTTGTAGACGTGACAGTACTGTAGCTAGCTTGCTGCTGCCAGACCAGAGCTCTTGTAGATGTGACAGTAATGTAGCTAGCTTGCTGCTGCCAGACCAGAGCTCTTGTAGACGTGACAGTACTGTAGCTAGCTAGCTGCTGCCAGACCAGAGCTCTTGTAGACGTGACAGTACTGTAGCTAGCTTGCTGCTGCCAGACCAGAGCTCTTGTAGATGTGACAGTAATGTAGCTAGCTTGCTGCTGCCAGACCAGAGCTCTTGTAGATGTGACTGTACTGTAGCTAGCTAGCTGCTGCCAGACCAGAGCTCTTGTAGATGTGACAGTACTGTAGCTAGCTAGCTGCTGCCAGACCAGAGCTCTTGTAGATGTGACAGTAATGTAGCTAGCTTGCTGCTGCCAGACCAGAGCTCTTGTAGATGTGACTGTACTGTAGCTAGCTAGCTGCTGCCAGACCAGAGCTCTTGTAGATGTGACAGTACTGTAGCTAGCTAGCTGCTGCCAGACCAGAGCTCTTGTAGATGTGACAGTAATGTAGCTAGCTTGCTGCTGCCAGACCAGAGCTCTTGTAGATGTGACAGTACTGTAGCTAGCTAGCTGCTGCCAGACCAGAGCTCTGTTGTATCTTCGTGGATGGGGATGCTCTACCACCTAACCAACTCAGTGTATGATAGGCTTAGACTGTATTCTATACTAGTCACTAACAGTGTGCTCAAACAACCTGTAAGGGTTATGAATTATTACAGTGCACTTCTGATACGTACATATTTGTTTAAGGACAAACTCTGTTGAAGTGAATTACGTAATTTCAACCAGTTTTGATCAGTTATGTCATGATGAAGTTTTCTATATTTGAGTTATTTATGTAAGTATGCTCTTTCCTCTACTCTGTTTCCTCAGGTGTTTCTCCATCTGTCCCAGCCATGAAGCAGCAGAGTAGACTATAGACCCGCTCTTGGCCTAGAGAGCAGCAGAACTCCCTCACACACTAAGGTAATCATGCATGTGGTCGTTCGGCACTAGCAGACAGCTACTGTACAAGGGCGATTCCACTTCGGCATTACCCCAAAATACTTTTGGTATCCCAGATTGTTCTGGCAATTCTCACATCAAACCTTAATTTGAAAATCATGATGAAAGTGGCCCTTTTAGACCTGTATCTGCTTCCTGACGATCTGTGAACCGTACGTGATACAGACAACATCTTGGTGTCATTATGATCTGTGAACTGTACATGATACAGACAACATCTTGGTGTCATTATGATCTGTGAACTGTACATGATACAGACAACATCTTGGTGTCATTATGATCTGTGAACTGTACATGAAACAGACAACATCTTGGTGTCATTATGATCTGTGAACTGTACATGATACAGACAACATCTTGGTGTCATTATGATCTGTGAACTGTACATGAAACAGACAACATCTTGGTGTCATTATGATCTGTGAACTGTACATGATACAGACAACATCTTGGTGTCATTATGATCTGTGAACTGTACATGATACAGACAACATCTTGGTGTCATTATGATCTGTGAACTGTACATGATACAGACAACATCTTGGTGTCATTATGATCTGTGAACTGTACATGATACAGACAACATCTTGGTGTCATTATGATCTGTGAACTGTACATGATACAGACAACATCTTGGTGTCATTATGATCTGTGAACTGTACATGATACAGACAACATCTTGGTGTCATTATGATCTGTGAACTGTACATGATACAGACAACATCTTGGTGTCATTATGATCTGTGAACTGTACATGATACAGGCAACATCTTGGTGTCATTATGCTGTTAGAACCTATGATCTGTGAACTGTACATGATACAGACAACATCTTGGTGTCATTGTGATTCATTGATTTCCTTTTTGTACTATTCAGTCCTTTCACTCTCCCCTCCCTCCCTCCATTATCTAAATCCTTCTGTCCATATTGCATGGAAGCAGGCGACTGTGGTAAATGAGTCTGCCGTTTATTAAGGGTTGTACACAACATCCAATGTCGATCTTCGTTTGTTCAGCTCACTGTTGACGTCTGAACGGCAACAGTTTCATGTAAAATCAGTTTGCACTCAGTTCACAAGTACTCTCAGCAGGCAAGTGCTATTGGTGTGTTGAGCCCTAATGGTTGGTGTGTTGAGCCCTAATGGTTGGTGTGTTGGAGCCCCTAATGGTTGGTGTGTTGGAGCCCCTAATGGTTGGTGTGTTGGAGCCCCTAATGGTTGGTGTGTTGGAGCCCCTAATGGTTGGTGTGTTGGAGCCCCTAATGGTTGGTGTGTTGGAGCCCCTAATGGTTGGTGTGTTGGAGGCCCTAATGGTTGGTGTGTTGGAGCCCCTAACGGTTGGCGTGTTGGAGCCCCTAACGGCTAGTGTGTTGGAGCCCCTAATGGTTGGTGTGTTGGAGCCCCTAATGGTTGGTGTGTTGGAGGCCCTAATGGTTGGTGTGTTGGAGCCCCTAATGGTTGGTGTGTTGGAGCCCCTAATGGTTGGTGTGTTGAGCCCCTAATGGTTGGTGTGTTGGAGGCCCTAATGGTTGGTGTGTTGAGGCCCCTAATGGTTGGTGTGTTGGAGCCCCTAATGGTTGGTGTGTTGGAGCCCCTAATGGTTGGTGTGTTGGAGCCCCTAATGGTTGGTGTGTTGGAGCCCCTAATGGTTGGTGTGTTGGAGCCCCTAATGGTTGGTGTGTTGGAGCCCCTAATGGTTGGTGTGTTGGAGCCCCTAATGGTTGGTGTGTTGGAGCCCCTAATGGTTGGTGTGTTGGAGCCCCTAATGGTTGGTGTGTTGGAGCCCCTAATGGTTGCTCCTTTCTTGCTGCTCTTCATACTCAAGCCGGCATGATGATGCTGCTGCTGCCTTTGTAAAGCAATCGCTCAGAATTAAACTCTTCACTGGGAGAAGAGAAGCACATACACACAGAACGCCAGAAGCAAAGCTGGCTGTTGAGTCACACAGCAGAGAGATCTCAGAGAGTTGGGGAGCCCATAGCCAAGGTTGAGGGGGGGGGGACAGACAATCCTTTTGGTAGGGTGGAGAGGGAGGGCTGGGTTTTCACATGGATGGATGGAGAGAGGGCTGGGTTTTCACATGGATGGATGGAGAGAGAGCTGGGTTTTCACATGGAGGGATGGATAGAGGGCTGTGTTTTCACATGGATGGATAGAGGGCTGTGTTTTCACATGGATGGATAGAGGGCTGTGTTTTCACATGGATGGATAGAGGGCTGTGTTTTCACATGGATGGATAGAGGGCTGTGTTTTCATATGGATGGAGAGAGGGCTGGGTTTTACTGTAGGTGTGTTATGGTTGGTGTGTTGGAGCCCCTAATGGTTGGTGTGTTGGAGCCCCTAATGGTTGGTGTGTTGGAGCCCCTAATGGTTGGTGTGTTGGAGGCCCTAATGGTTGGCGTGTTGGAGCCCCTAACGGCTAGTGTGTTGGAGCCCCTAATGGTTGGTGTGTTGGAGCCCCTAATGGTTGGTGTGTTGAGGCCCCTAATGGTTGGTGTGTTGGAGCCCCTAATGGTTGGTGTGTTGAGGCCCCTAATGGTTGGTGTGTTGAGCCCCTAATGGTTGGTGTGTAGGAGGCCCTAATGGTTGGTGTGTTGGAGCCCCTAATGGTTGGTGTGTTGGAGCCCCAAATGGTTGGTGTGTTGAGCCCTAATGGCTGGTGTGTTGAGGCCCTAATGGTTGGTGTGTTGGAGGCCCTAATGGTTGGTGTGTTGAGGCCCTAATGGTTGGTGTGTTGGAGCCCCTAATGGTTGGTGTGTTGGAGCCCCTAATGGTTGGTGTGTTGGAGCCCCTAATGGTTGGTGTGTTGGAGCCCCTAATGGTTGGTGTGTTGAGGCCCTAATGGTTGGTGTGTTGAGGCCCTAATGGCTGGTGTGTTGAGGCCCTAATGGCTGGTGTGTTGGAGGCCCTGATGGTTGGTGTGTTGAGGCCCTAATGGTTGGTGTGTTGAGGCCCTAATGGTTGGTGTGTTGGAGTCCCTAATGGTTGGTGTGTTGGAGCCCCTAATGGCTGGTGTGTTGAGGCCCTAATGGTTGGTGTGTTGGAGCCCCTAATGGTTGGTGTGTTGAGCCCTAATGGCTGGTGTGTTGGAGGCCCTAATGGTTGGTGTGTTGAGCCCTAATGGTTGGTGTGTTGGAGCCCCTAATGGTTGGTGTGTTGGAGCCCCTAATGGTTGGTGTGTTGGAGCCCCTAATGGTTGGTGTGTTGAGCCCTAATGGTTGGTGTGTTGAGCCCTAATGGTTGGTGTGTTGGAGGCGCTAATGGTTGGTGTGTTGAGCCCTAATGGTTGGTGTGTTGGAGCCCCTAATGGTTGGTGTGTTGGAGCCCCTAATGGTTGGTGTGTTGGAGCCCCTAATGGTTGGTGTGTTGGAGCCCTTAATGGTTGGTGTGTTGGAGCCCCTAATGGTTGGTGTGTTGAGGCCCCTAATGGTTGGTGTGTTGGAGCCCTAATGGCTGGTGTGTTGGAGGCCCTGATGGTTGGTGTGTTGAGGCCCTAATGGTTGGTGTGTTGAGGCCCTAATGGTTGGTGTGTTGGAGCCCCTAATGGTTGGTGTGTTGGAGCCCCTAATGGCTGGTGTGTTGAGGCCCTAATGGTTGGTGTGTTGGAGCCCCTAATGGTTGGTGTGTTGAGCCCTAATGGCTGGTGTGTTGGAGGCCCTAATGGTTGGTGTGTTGGAGCCCCTAATGGTTGGTGTGTTGGAGCCCCTAATGGTTGGTGTGTTGGAGCCCCTAATGGTTGGTGTGTTGAGGCCCTAATGGTTGGTGTGTTGAGGCCCTAATGGTTGGTGTGTTGAGGCCCCTAATGGTTGGTGTGTTGGAGCCCCTAATGGTTGGTGTGTTGGAGCCCCTAATGGCTGGTGTGTTGAGGCCCTAATGGTTGGTGTGTTGGAGCCCCTAATGGTTGGTGTGTTGAGCCCTAATGGCTGGTGTGTTGGAGGCCCTAATGGTTGGTGTGTTGAGGCCCAAATGGCTGGTGTGTTGGAGGCCCTGATGGTTGGTGTGTTGAGGCCCTAATGGTTGGTGTGTTGAGGCCCTAATGGTTGGTGTGTTGAGGCCCTAATGGTTGGTGTGTTGAGCCCTAATGGTTGGTGTGTTGGAGGCCCTAATGGTTGGTGTGTTGAGCCCTAATGGTTGGTGTGTTGGAGCCCCTAATGGTTGGTGTGTTGGAGCCCCTAATGGTTGGTGTGTTGGAGCCCCTAATGGTTGGTGTGTTGGAGCCCCTAATGGTTGGTGTGTTGGAGCCCCTAATGGTTGGTGTGTTGGAGCCCCTAATGGTTGGTGTGTTGGAGCCCCTAATGGTTGGTGTGTTGAGCCCGAATGGTTGGTGTGTTGAGCCCTAATGGTTGGTGTGTTGGAGGCCCTAATGGTTGGTGTGTTGGAGGCCCTAATGGTTGGTGTGTTGGAGCCCCTAATGGTTGGTGTGTTGGAGCCCCTAATGGTTGGTGTGTTGGAGCCCCTAATGGTTGGTGTGTTGGAGCCCCTAATGGTTGGTGTGTTGGAGCCCCTAATGGTTGGTGTGTTGGAGCCCCTAATGGTTGGTGTGTTGGAGCCCTTAATGGTTGGCGTGTTGGAGCCCTAATGGTTGGTGTGTTGGAGCCCCTAATGGTTGGTGTGTTGGAGCCCCTAATGGTTGGTGTGTTGGAGCCCCTAATGGTTGGTGTGTTGGAGCCCCTAATGGTTGGTGTGTTGAGCCCTAATGGCTGGTGTGTTGGAGGCCCTAATGGTTGGTGTGTTGAGGCCCTAATGGTTGGTGTGTTGAGGCCCTAATGGCTGGTGTGTTGAGGCCCTAATGGCTGGTGTGTTGGAGGCCCTGATGGTTGGTGTGTTGAGCCCTAATGGTTGGTGTGTTGAGCCCTAATGGTTGGTGTGTTGGAGGCCCTAATGGTTGGTGTGTTGGAGGCCCTAATGGTTGGTGTGTTGAGCCCTAATGGTTGGTGTGTTGAGCCCTAATGGTTGGTGTGTTGGAGCCCCTAATGGTTGGTGTGTTGGAGCCCCTAATGGTTGGTGTGTTGGAGCCCCTAATGGTTGGTGTGTTGGAGCCCCTAATGGTTGGTGTGTTGAGGCCCTAATGGTTGGTGTGTTGAGCCCTAATGGTTGGTGTGTTGAGCCCTAATGGTTGGTGTGTTGGAGGCCCTAATGGTTGGTGTGTTGAGCCCTAATGGTTGGTGTGTTGGAGCCCCTAATGGTTGGTGTGTTGGAGCCCCTAATGGTTGGTGTGTTGGAGCCCCTAATGGTTGGTGTGTTGGAGCCCCTAATGGTTGGTGTGTTGGAGCCCCTAATGGTTGGTGTGTTGGAGCCCTTAATGGTTGGTGTGTTGGAGGTCCTAATGGTTGGTGTGTTGGAGCCCCTAATGGTTGGTGTGTTGGAGCCCCTAATGGTTGGTGTGTTGGAGGTCCTAATGGTTGGTGTGTTGGAGGTCCTAATGGTTGGTGTGTTGGAGCCCCTAATGGTTGGTGTGTTGAGCCCTAATGGTTGGTGTGTTGGAGCCCCTAATGGTTGGTGTGTTGGAGCCCCTAATGGTTGGTGTGTTGGAGCCCCTAATGGTTGGTGTGTTGGAGCCCCTAATGGTTGGTGTGTTGGAGCCCCTAATGGTTGGTGTGTTGGAGCCCCTAATGGTTGGTGTGTTGGAGCCCCTAATGGTTGGTGTGTTGGAGCCCCTAATGGTTGGTGTGTTGGAGCCCCTAATGGTTGCTCCTTTCTTGCTGCTCTTCATACTCAAGCCGGCATGATGATGCTGCTGCTGCCTTTGTAAAGCAATCGCTCAGAATTAAACTCTTCACTGAGAGAAGAGAAGCACATACACACAGAACGCCAGAAGCAAAGCTGGCTGTTGAGTCACACAGCAGAGAGATCTCAGAGAGTTGGGGAGCCCATAGCCAAGGTTGAGGGGGGGGGGACAGACAATCCTTTTGGTAGGGTGGAGAGGGAGGGCTGGGTTTTCACATGGATGGATGGAGAGAGGGCTGGGTTTTCACATGGATGGATGGAGAGAGAGCTGGGTTTTCACATGGAGGGATGGATAGAGGGCTGTGTTTTCACATGGATGGATAGAGGGCTGTGTTTTCACATGGATGGATAGAGGGCTGTGTTTTCACATGGATGGATAGAGGGCTGGGTTTTACTGTAGGAGGGAGGGCTGGGTTTTACTGTAGGAGGGAGGGCTGGGTTTTACTGTAGGAGGGAGGGCTGGGTTTTACTGTAGGAGGGAGGGCTGAGTTTTACTGTAGGAGGGAGGGCTGGGTTTTACTGTTGGAGGGAGGGCTCGGTTTTACTGTAGGAGGGAGGGCTGGGTTTTACTGTAGGAGGGAGGGCTGGGTTTTACTGTAGGAGGGAGGGCTGGGTTTTACTGTAGGAGGGAGGGCTGGGTTTTACTGTAGGAGGGAGGGCTGGGTTTTACTGTAGGAGGGAGGGCTGGGTTTTCAGATGGATGGAGAGAGGGCTGGGTTTTAGTGTAGGAGGGTGAGAGAGGGTAGCGGGAGGAGGGGGTTGCCGGAGGGGAGAGGGGGTGGTTGATTCCAAGCTCTACTGTATGTGTGTCCGTCCGTGTGCGCATGTTTCAGCGTGGTGAGAGAATACATCTCACGAATCACTTTCATCTCTACTGCTTAATTCCCCCTCACAGGCATACTCCTATGTCCAAAAGGTCATGTGTTCATTACAATTGAATCAACACAAATCACCCATTGACATCCATATGAGACTGAATGACCATGTGTTAAAGTGTGTTATTAATACTGTAAAGTACACGTATACTACATAGTGGTGATGTGGGGTGAAGCATTATTACTACACCCAGGCTGTCCGTCTTGATTAGTAAGGCTTTACTGAAGTGCAGTGATTCTCTATGGGATTGAATACCACAGTGTAATATCAAAAGCCCTAATCCTACTCTGTAATATCATGCTAGTAATATAAAGTGAAAGGATCATTATCTAATTATCTCTCTCTCTCTATCCCTCTGTCTTTCCCAACATCCATACATTATCTCAATGCACAATTTGGCAGATTTGTATTGGTTAGGTTTGGGCGATGTCAACCATTGTCCTATTGTGACTATATACCCATAAAACATTGTGATATACGATATTGGCCACCTCTGCTAAAACGACAGTTGGGCTGTAGCACCAAATCAAATACAACTGGACAAAGCATGATGAAAGATAATGTTGTTGGAAGCCTTGGCAGAGGCTTAGTGCAGGCAATGGCAAATCTTTTCTAATATTCCTTTGTGTCTGTCTGTCTGGCTGTCTGGCGCACACGTGATGGAGCAGTGACTCTCTGATGAGGAACGGTCTGTCTTACTGATGTGAGCTAGGTTATATAGGACTACGTCATGATGAGGAACGGTCTGTCTTACTGTAGTGAGCTAGGTTATATAGGACTATTATATAGACCTCACAGTGAAATGCTGACTGACTAGCCCTCCACCAACAGGTGTAAACCTCATAGTGAAATGCTGACTGACAGGCCCTCCACCAACAGGTGTAAACCTCATAGTGAAATGCTGACTGACAGGCCCTCCACCAACAGGTGTAAACCTCATAGTGAAATGCTGACTGACTAGCCCTCCACCAACAGGTGTAAACCTCATAGTGAAATGCTGACTGACAGGCCCTCCACCAACAGGTGTAAACCTCACAGTGAAATGCTGACTGACAGGCCCTCCACCAACAGGTGTAAACCTCACAGTGAAATGCTGACTGACAGGCCCTCCACCAACAGGTGTACACCTCATAGTGAAATGCTGACTGACAGGCCCTCCACCAACAGGTGTAAACCTCATAGTGAAATGCTGACTGACTAGCCCTCCACCAACAGGTGTAAACCTCATAGTGAAATGCTGACTGACAGGCCCTCCACCAACAGGTGTAAACCTCATAGTGAAATGCTGACTGACAGGCCCTCCACCAACAGGTGTAAACCTCACAGTGAAATGCTGACTGACAGGCCCTCAATAAAAAATGCTTTAAGAAGATTTAAGATTTTTATTAAAAAGTAAAAAATGAAATACATTTTTTTCTAAAAATCGAAATTTCAAAAAAGACAAAATAATAATTTTATAATAAAATATTAATAATCATTTTTTTTAACTGTTAACCAAAAAATAGATAAGTAAAAAATACAAAATAAAAGTTCTAAATAATTTAAGAGCAGCTGTGAAATAACAATAGCGAGGCTATATACAGGGGGTACTGGTACAGAGTCGATGTGCAGGGGTACAGGTAAGTTGCGGAAACATCTACATGTAGGTAGAGTTAGTGACTACATAGATAATAAACAGAGTAGCGGGAGCGTAAAAGAGGGGTCTGGGTAGCTCTTTGATTAGCTGTTCAGGAGTCTTATGGCTTGGGGGTAGAAGCTGTTAAGAAGCCTTTTGAGGCCTCCTGGGTGGCGCAGGGGTCTAAGGCACTGCATCGCAGTGCTAGCTGTGCCGCCAGAGATTTTAAGTTCGATCCCAGGCTCTGTCGCAGCCGGCCACGACCGGGAGGCCCATGGGGCGGCGCACAATTGGCCCAGCGTCGTCCGGGTTAGGGAGGGTTTGGCCGGCAGGGATATCCTTGTCTCATTGCGCAATAGCGACTCCTGTGGCAGGCCGGGCACAGTGCACGCTGACCAGGTCGCCAGGTGTACGGTGTTTCCTCCGACACATTGGTGCAGCTGGCTTCTGGGGTGGATGTGCATTGTGTCAAGAAGCAGTGTGGCTAGGTTGGGTTGTGTTTCGGAGGACGCATGGCTCTCGACCTTCGCCTCTCCCGAGTCCGTATGGGAGTTGCAGCGATGAGACAAGACTGTAACTACTACCAATTGGATACCATGAAATTGGGGAGAAAAAAGGGGTCAAAATGTTTTTAAAGGAAGCCTTTTGAACCTAGTCTTGGCGCTCCGGTACCGCTTGCTGTGCGGTAGCAGAGGTAACAGTCTAGTGTAGCTGGAGTCTTTGACAATTTTTTGGGCCTTCCTCTGACACCGCCTGGTATAGAGGCACCAGTGATGTACTGGGCCGTACACACTACCCTCTGTAGTGCCTTGCGGTCGGAGGCTGAGCAGTTGCCATACCAGGCAGTGATGCAACCAGTCAGGATGCTTTCGATGATGCAGCTGTAGAACCTTTTGAGGATCTGAGGATCCATGCCAAATCTTTTCAGTCTCCTGAGGGGAGTAGGCTTTGTCGTGCCCTCTTCACGACTGTCTTATGATAGTTTGTTGGACCAAGGGACCTGAAGCTCTCAACCTGCTCCACTGCAGCCCCCTCGATGAGAAGGGGGGGGGGGGGGGGGCATACTCGATCCTCCTTTTCCTGTAGTCCACAATCCTCTCCTTTGTCTTGATCACGTTGAGGGAGAGGTTGTTGTCCTGCCACCACACGGCCAGGTCTCTGACCTGCTCCCTATAGCCTGTCTCATCGTTGTTGGTGATCAGGCCTACCACTGTTGTGTCATCAGAACTTGATGATGGTGTTGGGGTCGTGCCTGGCCATGCAGTCATGAGTGAACAAGGAGTAAAGGAGGGGACTGAGCATGCACCCCTGAGGGGGCCCCCGTGTTGAGGATCAGTGTGGCGGATGTGTTGTTACCTACCCTTACCACCTGGGGGTGGCCCGTCAGGAAGTCCAGGAACCAGTTGCAGAGGGTGTTGTTTAGTCCCAGGGTCCTTAGCTTATTGATTAGCTTTGAGGGCACTATGGTGTGGAACACTGAGCTGTAGTCAATGAATAACATTCTCACATAGGTGTTCCTTTTGTCCAGGTGAGAAAGGGCAGTGTGGAGTGGATCTGTTGGGGCGGTATGCAAATTGGAGTGGGTCTAGAGTTTCTGGGATAATGAGGGCCATGACCAGCCTTTCAAAGCACTTCATGGCTACAGACGTGAGTGCTACGGGATGATAGTCATTTAGGCAGGTTACCTTAGTGTTCTTGGGCACAGGGGCTATGGTGGTCTGCTTGAAACATGTTGCTATTACAGACTCAAACAGGGAGAGGTTGAAAATGTCAGTGAAGACACTTGCCAGTTGGTCAGCCCATGCTTGCAGTACACGTTCTGGTAATCCGTCTGGCCTTACGGCCTTGTGAATGTTGACCTGTTAAAACTCACATCGGCTACAGAGAGTGTGATTGCACAGTCGCCCGGAACAGCTGATGCTCCCATGCATGCTTCAGTGTTATTTGCCTCGAAGCGAGCATAGAAGTAAATTGACTCGTCTGGTAGGCTTGTGTCACTGGGCAGCTCTCGTCTGTGCTTCCCTTTGTAGTCTGAAATAGTTTGCAAGCCCTGCCACATCCGATTAGCGTCAGAGCCGGTGTTGTACGATTCAATCTTAGTCCTGTGTTGACGCTTTGCCTGTTTGATGGTTTGTCGAAGGGCGTAGCGGGATTTCTTATAAGCTTCCTGGTTAGTATCCTGCTCCTTGAAAGCGGCATCTCTACCCTTTTAGGTCAGTGCGGATTTGACTTGTAATCCATGGCTTCTGGTTGGGGTATGTATGTACGGTCACTGTGGGGACAACGTCATCGATGCACTTATTGATGAAGTCAGTGACTAATGTGGTATACTCCTCAATGCCATCGGAAGAATCCCGGAACATATTCCAGTCTGTGCTTGCAAAACAGTCCTGTATCTTGTCACGAACCGGCTCAGAGCCCGTAACAAAAGGGAGACAACGTGGAGATAAGGAGTAACAAAATATATTTATTAAATAAAGTAACCTAAATGCAAGTAACAATGGTGTGTGTAATCAGTAATCAGTAGTGTAATTGAGTGTTTTGGCAGGCATGAATGTGATAATGCGGTGTGTTGAAAGGTGCTAAAGCAAACAACCAAAAAGTCACAAAAAACCACAACAAAATCTATAAAGGTGTCTGCATGGAGAGAGTCTCCTCCATGAACGGGTAAGTGGTGTATTTATCCTGGGAGACACCGGGCCCAGGTGTCTCCCATGTATCTGATGACCCTGCCAACTCCGCACACCGACATCCTAATTTATTTTATTTTATTTTATTTTACCGTTATTTTACCAGGTAAGTTGACTGAGAACACATTCTCATTTGCAGCAACGACCTGGGGAATAGTTACAGGGGAGAGGAGGGGGATGAATGAGCCAATTGTTAACTGGGGATTATTAGGTGACCATGATGGTTTGAGGGCCAGATTGGGAATTTAGCCAGGACACCGGGGTTAACACCCCTACTCTTACGATAAGTGCCATGGGATCACCTTTCCTAATAAGGAAACAAGAACAAAGAGAGAATACGGCAGACAGAGTGGGAGGGTCGTCACAATCTTAGCATCTGCTTCATCTGACCACTTTCTTATTGACAGAGTCACTGGTGCTTCAGTTTTTGCTTGTAAGCAGGAATCAGGAAGGTAGAATTATGGTCAGATTTGCCAAATGGAGGGCGAGGGAGAGCTTTGTACGCATCTCTGTGTGTGGAGTAAAGGTGGTCTAGAGGTTTTTCCCCCTGCGCATTTAACATGCTTGTAGAAATGAGGTAAAATGGATTTGAGTTTCCCTGCGTCAAAGTCCCCGGCCACATGGCCACCGCCTCTGGATGTGCATTTTCCTATTTGCTTATGGCTGTATACAGCTCATTGAGTGCGGTCTTAGTGCCAGCATCAGTTTGTGGTGGTAAATAGACAATTACGAAGAATATAGATGAAAACTCTTTTGGCAAATAGTGGACTGTGGTATACAGCATATCATGAGATACTCTACCTCAGGCGAGCAAAACCTCGAGACTTCCTTAGATTTCGTGTTGTTTACAAATAAGCTGTTGTTTAAAAATATACATAGACCGCACCCCTCGTCTTACCAGAGGCCGCTATTCTATTCTGCCGAACAAGCTTAAAACCTGCCAGCTGTATGTTATTCATGTCGTCGGTCAGCCACGACTCGGTGAAACATAAGATATTACAGTTTTTAATGTCCCGTTGGTTGGATATACGTGATTGTAGTTTGTCTATTTTATTATAGATTGATTGTACGTTGGCTAATAGGACCAATGGTATAAGTAGATTGCCATCTCGGCGTTGGATCCTTACAAGGCACCTGGACCTTCATCCCTGATACCTCAGTCTCTGATACCTTCGTCTTTTTCTCCTGCGAATGACAGGGATGACTCTGACTCGTTGAAAAAAAAGTATTCCTGCAGTACGGGGTGAGTAATTGCTGTCCTGATGTCTAGAAGCTCTTTTCGGTCATAAGACACGGTAGCAGAAACATAACGTACAAAATCAGGTAGAAATAATGTGAAAAAACACAATAGAACAATTGCTTACGGGATCTTAAAACGGCAGCCATGTCCTTCGGCGCCATTCTTCATTATTATAATGGTGAGAGGTTAGCATGTCTTGGGGGTATGATTTTTTTGTGTCTAACTTTCTCTCGAATCACGGTAGCAGCCACATTAATGAAGTGTTAACTTCTTACAAATGTTAGAATTTTTCTTCCACTTTGACTTTTTCCACTTTGTAAAGTAAATGTGGAAAAAGTCAAGGGGTGTGAATACTTTCTGAATGCACTGTTCACCTGAGCTATCTACATCTATCTCACTGTACCAGGTGGCGCTCAGTGGAGTAGAGCTCTCCTGCTGTTTCAGGCTGATGTGTGTGTGTGTGTGTACCTGCGTGCATCGAGTCTTTGTAGTGCGGGCAGAGGGCACTAGTGGGTGACTCTCATGCTGGGCTGAATCAGATGGTCAGGGGTTCATTGACCCCTGTGCTGCGTGTTAGAGGTCTTCATGCATCCAAATAGTGGACGATAAATAACCTAGCTATAGCATCTATCATAGTGGATGATAAATAACCTAGCTATATCGTCTATCATAATGGATGATAAATAACCTAGCTATAGCGTCTATCATAATGGATGATAAATAACCTAGCTATAGCGTCTATCATAGTGGATGATAAATAACCTAGCTATAGCATCTATCATAGTGGATGATAAATAACCTAGCTATAGCGTCTACCATAATGGATGATAAATAACCTAGCTATAGCGTCTATCATAGTGGATGATAAATAACCTAGCTATAGCGTCTATCATAGTGGATGATAAATAACCTAGCTATAGCGTCTATCATAGTGGATGCTAAATAACCTAGCTATATCGTCTATCATAGTGGATGATAAATAACCTAGCTATAGCGTCTATCATAATGGATGATAAATAACCTAGCTATAGCGTCTATCATAGTGGATGATAAATAACCTAGCTATAGCGTCTATCATAGTGGATGATAAATAACCTAGCTATAGCGTCTATCATAGTGGATGCTAAATAACCTAGCTATATCGTCTATCATAATGGATGATAAATAACCTAGCTATAGCATCTGTCATAGTGGATGATAAATAACCTAGTTATAGCATCTATCATAGTGGATGATAAATAACCTAGTTATAGCATCTATCATAGTGGATGATAAATAACCTAGTTATATTATCTCTTGGTCTACTAGCGAGAGTTGGCTTGTTGGTTGGTTGCGGTCTCTCCCTCCCTCTTCCCTGCTCTCCGTGTCTCTCTCTCCCAGTACTGCCCCTCCCCCGCCTGCTAGAGTGGCGCCTCTTTACCTCTCTCTCTCTCTTTTCTCATTCTTTATCAGCTCCGGTCAGTAAAGTCGCTTAAAAAAATACTTTTCTGCTGCTTCCTTCACTCGGATCGGTCTGGATCTGACCAGGTCTATATGGAACGGGTCTCCATTTAAAAAAAAATTATGCATATCAGGTCCGGGTGGGAAAGCCCCAGATCCATTTCGGACTTTTTAGTCCCGTGAAGACGTTTGCGCGTGTGTGTGGCAGAGCAGAGCTGTAGAATGTAATATTCAGCAGCCTGATGGTCTTCTTTCATAGCAACACGTTTGAAGATGAATTAGTAATGGCAGCGCAGTGGCCTCGGGGAGCCCACAGCGTGAGAAACCACCGCATTGGTGGGTGAAATGTGTGTATTTGGGCAAGAGGATATGTGAGGGCATGTCTGTTTACCAATATTCTTAACGGGAGTGTATGTTTGTGTGCAATTGCAAAGGTGAGGACGTGTGTGTGCCTTCGCACAAATGCTAGATCCTCATCACTCTACTGTACTACCCCCTCCCTATCATTCTCTCTATATATATATATATATATATATATATATAAACACACACACACATGCCCATAAGCACTCACACATATGCACCCACTCATTCGCACGGACACATGCATGTATGTGGGCTCACTCGCGCGCACACACACACACATGAGCACACATGCTTCGATTTACACACACACACACACACACACACACACACACACACACACACACACACACACACACACACACACACACACACACACACACACACACACACAGACACACACACACACTAACTCCCTAATCTGTCTAAGCCGCGTCCCTAATCACATCCCTCAGCACAGTGTCATTCATAGATAGATCATGTTATTATTTCAATATGCGCGTGCACACACACACATGGTGTAAGGGGGTAGTGAGGACCAACAGCACAGTTTCAACCTGTTGTTGCCGAGTTGCATCACATCACACATTCCTGAAGGGAGGAGGAGGGGGGGAGGAGGAGGGGCAAGAAAAGAGGGAAGAGAGATGGAAGCAAAGGGGCCCTAGAGAGGCCTTGTGACCTCTTCATTTGCTCCATTTTTATCTCCGACCCTCTCCTCTATCCTTCTTTCTATCTCCAACCTTCTATCCTATCTATCTCTGACCCTCTATCCTTCTATCTATCCCTGACCCTCTATCCTTCTATCTGTCCCCAACCCTCTATCCTTCTATCTGTCTCTCACCCTCTATCCTCTATCCTTCTATATATCTATCCCTGACCCTCTATCCTTCTATCTATCTATCTCTGACCTATCTATCTCCAATCCTCTATCCTTCTATCTGAACCTTTTGATAGCTCTATCACCACGTGTGTTAAAGCGCTGATGCCCTCTCTCTTCCTCTATTCTCTTCCTCCATCTCTCTATTCTGTCTTCCTCCATCTCTCTATTCTGTCTTTCTCCATCTCTCTATTCTGTCTTTCTCCATCTCTCTATTCTGTCTTTCTCCATCTCTCTATTCTGTCTTTCTCCATCTCTCTATTCTGTCTTTCTCCATCTCTCTATTCCGTCTTTCTCCATCTCTCTATTCCGTCTTTCTCCATCTCTCTATTCTGTCTTTCTCCATCTCTCTATTCCGTCTTTCTCCATCTCTCTATTCTGTCTTTCTCCATCTCTCTATTCTGTCTTTCTCCATCTCTCTATTCTGTCTTTCTCCATCTCTCTATTCTGTCTTTCTCCATCTCTCTATTTTCTCATTCTCCATTTCTCTATTCTCTTCATTTCTCTGTTCCTTCTCTTTTCTCTGTGCTCTTTCTCATCTCTCTCACTCACCTCTCTTCCCCCCTCTCTCTCTCTCTGTTCTTTTATCTGGTGTAAGCTGTGTATCCAGATTGAGGGGGGGGGGGGTGCTCAACAGGAGGAGAGTGGAGACAGACTGGGATGATGCAATGAAGAGGGAGACACACACACTTGAAATGCTTTATATGGATTTGGAGTAAATGGAAACAAAACATGGCTTACACACACAGACACACACACACACACTGTGTTTTCCCTGTTGGCATATGTTGGAAGGGTCAGTGAAGGCTTGTAGTTTATCAATAGCTTACGGGTGTATGTATTGTTCTGTGTGTATAATTTTCCCCAGTCCAGCCAGAGACATGGCATCTATTGCATCCACAACACATGGAGAAATCTTGACCCTGAACGGTGATAAATTACTAACATCAATGGTGGAACCAATTAATGTTTTTTTAAATGTTTCAACCCATGTTTATCACGGGTATCACGTAGCAATGATAATGTGTGTGAGAACTGAACTTTAGGTAAACACAATGACGGAATACCAAGAGTACAACACAATGTACAGTATTGTAGTTTACACATTAGAACCCGTGTAACCAGGCTGTCATCCATTATTTATAGGTTATTCACACCGTTTCCTATCAAATAGTCACAGTGTCGTCCGAGGTGTGGTAACCAGCTCAGAGAAGGTCTGCTGCTGCTCAGGAGAAATACCTCATTAACCACACTACAGTTAGTTAGCATGAGAACATAATGAACTGTCCATGTCATTGTAGAGCTAGATAAGAAGTCAGGCAGGAAGCCAAGTCTGCATTTACCACACGGAACACACCATTGTTCCAAAGGTTCTACATAATCCGGGTCATTCCATGCCTTTCATGTGAAAAAGGAACAAATATGGCCATGCCTTTTTGAACAGTAGATTGTTTGATATGACATTGTATCTGAAAACAATGAATACCTCTAAGATGAAGCTCATGAGAATTACGATGATGATCATTGTCTGTGACTGTCTGCCTGGTGTGTAGGGTTGAGCGGTATGCAAATGTTCATAGTGTTTCTGTACCATACCGAGGTATATGGTATTACCGGAAGTGCACACAAGGGGCGCTATGCATACTGAACAAAAAATATAAACGCAACAATTTCAAGGATTTGACTGAGTTCATATAAGGAAATCAGGCAATTATTAATTAATTAATTAGGCCCTAATCTATGGATTTCACATGACTGGGAATACAGATATGCATCTGTTGATTACAGATACACTATATATACAAAAGTATGTGTACACCCCTTCAAATTAGTGGATTGGGCTATTTCAGCCCCACACATTGCTGACAGGTGTATAAAATCGAGCACACAACCATGCAAACTCAATCGACGAACATTGGCAGTAGAATGACCTTACTGAAGAGCTCAGTGACTTTCAACGTGGCACCGTCATAGGATGCCACCTTTCCAACAAGTCACTATATCAAATTCCTGCCCTGCTAGAGCTGCCCCGGTAAACTGTAAGTACTTTTATTGTGAAGTGGAAACGTCTAGGAGCAACAACAGCTCAGCCATGAGGTTGTAGGCTACACAAGATCACAGAAAGGGACCACCGAGTGCTGATGGGCGCAGAAACTGTCTGTCTTCGAACTCACTACCGAGTTCCAAACTGCCTCTGCAAGCAACGTTAGCACAAGAACTGTTTGTCTGGAGCTTCATGAGATGGGTTTGGAAACGCCGCCATTGAACTCTGGAGCAGTGTAAACAGGTTCTCTGGAGTAATGTATCACGCTTCACCTGGATTTGACAGATACCATGAGAACGCTACCTGCCCCAATGCATACTGCCAACTGTCAGATTTGGTGGAGGAGGAATAATGGTCAGGAGCTATTTTTCATGGTTCGGGCTAGGCCTCTTAACGCTACAGCATACAATGACATTCTAGACGATTCTGGGCTTCCAACTTTGTGGCAACAGTTTGGGGAAGGCCATTTCCTGTTTCAGTATGACAATGCCCCTGTGCAAAAAGCGGTCCATACAGGAATGTTTTGTCGATCGGTGTGGAAGAACTTGACAGGCCTGCACAGAGCCTTGACCTCAACCCCATCGAACACCATTGGGATGAATTGGAACGCTGACTGCGAGCCAGGCCTAATCGCCCAACATCAGTGCCCAACCTCACTAACGCTCTTGTGGCTGAATGGAATCAAGTCCCAGCAGCAATGTTCCATCTAGTGGAAAGCCTTCCCAGAAGAGTGGAGTCGCCCACACAACGCCATGCACATTGTCTGCAGCAAAGGGGGAACCAACTCCATAATGATGCTCATGATTTTGGAATCAGATGTTCAATGAGCAGGTGTCCACATACATTTGGTCATGTAGTGTACCTTTTCTTTTTTAAGTAGGAGCGTGAACAATTCAGTATCTGGTGTGACCACCTTTTGTCTCATGCATAAAGTTGATCAGACTGTTGATTGTGGCCTATGGAATGTTGTCCCACTCCTCTTCAATGGCTATGGAAAGTTGCTGGATATTGGTGGGAACAGGAACACGCTGTTGTACACATCCCAAACATGCTCAATGGGTGACATGTCTGGTGAGTATGCAGGCCATGGAAGAACTGGGACATTATCAGCTTCCAGGAATTGTGTACAGATCCTTGTGACATGGGGCCGTGTATTATCATGCTGAAACATGATGTGAGGCCGGCGGATGAATGGCACGACAATGGGCCTCAGGATCTCATCACGGTGTCTCTGTGCATTCAAATTGCCATTGATAAAATGCAATTGTGTTTGTTGTCTGTAGCTTATGGCTGCCCATACCACAACCCCACTGCCACCATGGGGCACTCTGTTCACAACGTTGACATCAGCAAACCGCTCGCCCACACAACGCCATACATATTGTCTGCGGTTGTGAGGCCGGTTGGATATACTGCCAAATTCTCTAAAACAACGTTGGAAGCGGCTTATGGTAGTTTCAATTCTCTGGCAATAGCTCTGGTGGACATTCCTGCAATCAGCATGCCAATTGCACGCTCCCTCAACTTGAGACATCCGTGTCATCGTGTTGTGACAAAACTGCACATTTTAGTGGCCCTTTATTGACCCCAGCACAAGGTGCACCAGTGGAATGATACATTCTGTTTAATCAGCTTCTTGATGTGCCACATGGATTATATTGGCAAGCAGAAACGCTCGCTTACAGGGATGTAAACAAATTTGTGCACAACATTTGAGAGAAGTAAGCTTTTTGTGCATATGGAAAAATTCTGGTATTGTATTTCAGGTCATGGAACATGGGAACACTTTATATGTTGCGTTTATATATTTTTTTCAGTGTACACTTTTTTCTACGCACTAAACAATTTAGGCAACGGGAATCTTGATCCAGAAGGTGATTGAATGTCTCTGCTGTAACCAAAAGCTTGATCTTGACATCTAGCCACTTACAGTGACTTGCGACAGTATACACCCCCTTTGGCATTTTTCCTATCTTGTTGCCTTACAACCCGGAATTAAAATTGATTTTTGAGGGGGTTGTATAATTTGTTTTAAACAGCATGCCTACCACGTTGAAGATACAAAATATTTTTTATTGTGAAACAAGCAAGAAATAAGACAAAAAAACTGAAAACTTGAGTGTGCATAACTATTCACCCCCCCCCCCCCCCCCCCCCCACCACCACCACCAAAGTAAATACTTTGTGGAGCCACCCTTTGCAGCAATTACAGCTGCAAGTCTCTTGGGGTATGTCTCTATAAGCTTGGCACATCTAGCCACTGGGATTTTTGCCCATTCTTCAAGCCAAAACTGCTCCAGCTCCTTCAAATTGGATGGGTTCCACTGGTGTACAGCAATCTTTAAGTCATACCACAGATTCTCAATTGGATTGAAGTTTGGGCTTTGACTAGGCCATTCCAAGACATTAAAATGTTCCCCCTTAAACCACTCGAGTGTTGCTTTGGCAGTATGCTTAGGGTCATTGTCCTGCTGGAAGGTGAACCTCTGTCCCAGTCTCAAATCTCTGGAAGACTGAAACAGGTTTCCGTCAAGAATTTCCCTGTATTTGGCATCATCCTTTAATTCTGACCAGTTTCCCAGTCCCTGCCAGTGAAAAACATCCCCACAGCATGATGCTGCCACCACCATGCTTCACTGTGGGGATGGTTTTCTCGGGGTGATGAGAGGTGTTGGGTTTGCGCCAGACATAGCGTTGTCCTTGATGGCCAAAAAGCTAAAGTTTGGTCTCATCTGACCAGAGTACCTTCTTCCATATGTTTGGGGAGTCTCCCACATGCCTTTGGCAAACACCAAACGTGATTGAATACATATGCACGCACCACTTTTCCATTTATAATTTTTTGAAAAAATTTATTTAAAAAAAAACAATTTTACTTCACCAATTTGGACTATTTTGTTTATGTCCATTACATGAAATCCAAATAAAACTCCATTTTTAAATTACAGGTTGTAATGCAACAAAATAGGGAAAACGCAGAGGTGTGTGAATACTTTTGCAAGGCACTGTAGATAGAAAGTTACCAAACCATTTAATGCATAGCTAGACCCCTGAACTGGATTTAATTTCTTATAGTTCTAGTTTATAAGCAGTAGCATAGCATGGACTCAGGCAGCCTCCGCCTAAGTTATTCCCAACACAAAACAAAATACAAAAAATACTATACAGTGGGGCAAAAAAGTATTTAGTCAGCCACCAATTGTGCAAGTTCTCCCACTTAAAAAGATGAGAGAGGCCTGTAATTTTCATCATATGTACACTTCAACTATGACAGACAAAATGAGGGCAAAAAATCCAGAAAATCACATTGTAGGATTTTTTATGAATTTATTTGCAAATTATGGTGGAAAATAAGTATTTGGTCATTAACAAAAGTGTATCTCAATACTTTGTTATATACCCTTTGTTGGCAATGACAGAGGTCAAATGTTTTCTGTAAGTCTTCACAAGGTTTTCACACACTGTTGCTGGTATTTTGGCCCATTCCTCCATGCAGATCTCCTCTAGAGCAGTGATGTTTTGGGGCTGTTGCTGGGCAACACGGACTTTCAACTCCCTCCAAAGATTTTCTATGGGGTTGAGATTTGGAGACTGGCTAGGCCACTCCAGGACCTTGAAATGCTTCTTATGAAGCCACTCCTTCGTTGCCCTGGCGGTGTGTTTGGATCATTGTCATGCTGAAAAAACCCAGCCACGTTTCATCTTCAATGCCCTTGCTGATGGAAGTAGGTTTTCACTCAAAATCTCACGATACATGGCCCCATTCATTCTGTCCATTACACGGATCAGTCGTCCTGGTCCCTTCGCAGAAAAACATCCCCAAAGCATGATGTTTCCACCCCCATGCTTCACAGTAGGTATGGTGTTCTTTGGATGCAACTCAGCATTCTTTGTCCTCCAAACACGACGAGTTGAGTTTTTACCAAAAAGTTCTATTTTGGTTTCATCTGACCATATGACATTCTCCCAATCTTCTTCTGGATCATCCAAATGCTCTCTAGTAAACTTCAGACGGGCCTGGACATGTACTGGCTTAAGCAGGGGGACACGTCTGGCACTGCAGGATTTGAGTCCCTGGCGGCGTAGTGTGTTACTGATGGTAGGCTTTGTTACTTTGGTCCCAGCTCTCTGCAGGTCATTCACTAGGTCCCCCGTGTGGTTCTGGGATTTTTGCTCACCGTTCTTGTGATCATTTTGACCCCACGGGGTGAGATCTTGCGTGGAGCCCCAGATCGAGGGAAATTATCAGTGGTCTTGTATGTCTTCCATTTCCTAATAATTGCCCCCACAGTTGATTTCTTCAAACCAAGCTGCTTACCTATTGCAGATTCAGTCTTCCCAGCCTGGTGCAGGTCTACAATTTTGTTTCTGGTGTCCTTTGACAGCTCTTTGGTCTTGGCCATAGTGGAGCTTGGAGTGTGACTGTTTGAGGTTGTGGACGGGTGTCTTTTATACTGATAACAAGTTCAAACAGGTGCCATTAATACAGGTAACGAGTGGAGGACAGAGGACCCTCTTAAAGAAGAAGTTACAGGTCTGTGAGAGCCAGAAATCTTGCTTGTTTGTAGGTGACCAAATACTTATTTTCCACCATAATTTGCAAATTAATTAATAAAAAATCCTACAATGTGATTTTCTGGATTTTCTTTTCTCATTTTGTCTGTCATAGTTGAAGTGTACCTATGATGAAAATTACAGGCCTCTCTCATCTTTTTAAGTGGGAGAGCATGCACAATTGGTGGCTGACTAAATACTTTTTTGTCCCACTGTATATATATATTTAATATTTTTTACGGTATTGGAAATCATATTGTCATTATTTGGAAATAGTCCGGTATACGGTATAAACAGTATATCGCCCAAGCCTACGTGTGTGTGTGTGATCACGTGGCCCTCTCTATTCTCTCTCTGTGTGTTTGTGTGTGGAAGTGATGCACCAATGACTCACAGCGAGCGGCTGCAGCTGTCCTCTGTGTGTGTGTGTGTGTGTGTGTGTGTGTGTGTGTGTGTGTGTGTGTGTGTGTGTGTGTGTGTGTGTGTGTGTGTGTGTGTGTGTGTGTGTGTGTGTGTGATTTTCTGCATGGTTGAACAACAGGACGAGATAGTGAGCATGACCATCTCCTTCCCTTTCCTCTACCCTGCCAACTGTCCACGTGACCAACACACACACATGTTAAATGGTGATGAGTAGGATACGGTTGTAGACAGGGGTTGTACCGATTCAACACTTGATTTGTGTGTATGTTTCTGCATGTTTATCCTGTAGGTCCTGGTTGGTAAATGTCATCTCGATATGCTCTATTGTCCATTTAGTTGACAATTCATGTTGTGAAGCGATCATATTAATAAACCAATCTGATACACTACATGTCAGCTATTTGTTGTGTGTAGGCCTTACTCCCTCTCAAACGTGTATGTTTGTGTTCCGTCCAGGTTGCTATGGTGAATGCGGGGCACGTGGATGAGGAGGAGGAGCTGCAGTGAGGTGGAACACCGCGGTAACCACGGTACCGTCTAGCGCCCACCCGCCCACCCACCATGCCCTCGTCCACGCAGAAGGGAGTGCCGAAGGACCCCGAACAGGCCGACCTCTTCTTCAAAGATGACCCAGAGGAAGTCTTCTGTGACCTCCACGAGATCGGCCATGGCAGCTTCGGGGCCGTCTACTTTGTACGTGAACTGAGATCCTGACGTATACAGGTTCTGGGTTGGAGACGTGCACATCAGCTTAGCTCTAGTGCCACTCCAGTTAGGAGGCTAGTAGTGATAAAGTAATAGTAGGGGTTATACTCTTGAAAGAGTAGCTTTGACTTTACTATTACACAGAACTAGCTGGCATGGCTAGAGTATACTCTATTTATTTTGTGGTTGATGTTAGTCTGTGGCTATGTCAGAGTCCAGGGACAAGATCACACACTTTCTCAAGGTTGTCTGAGATTAACTCTCTGCTGCCATTTCCGTTAAGTTTCTATGCTGCGTTTCTTTATCTGGTTGTCACTAATGACACAAAGCCTTTGATTCTAAAGCAACGCCGGGAGAGAGAGAGAGCGAGAGGACGAGTCTGCCAGCACCAATCCCTCCATCCTTCTCCTTCTCATCCCTTTCCTCTACCCCCTCCTCCCTTCTCTCTATCCCTTCCCTCTACCCCTCCTCCCTTCTCTCCAGCCCTTCCCTCTACCCCTCTCCTCCCTTCTCTCCAGCCCTTCCCTCTACCCCTCTCCTCCCTTCTCTCTCCTCCCTTCTCTCTACCCCCTTCCCTCTACCCCCTTCCCTCTACCCCTCTCCTCCCTTCTCTCTACCCCCTTCCCTCTACCCCTCTCCTCCCTTCTCTCTCCTCCCTTCCCTCTACCCCTCTCCTCCATTCTCTCTCCTCCCTTCCCTCTACCCCTCTCCTCCCTTCTCTCTCCACCCTTCCCTCTACCCCTCTCCTCCCTTCTCTCTCCTCCCTTCCCTCTACCCCTCTCCTCCCTTCTCTCTCTCCTCCCTTCCCTCTACCCCTCTCCACCCTTCCCTCTACCCCTCTCCTCTCTTCTCTCTACCCCTCTCCTCCCTTCTCTCTCCTCCCTTCCCTCTACCCCTCTCCTCCATTCTCTCTCCTCCCTTCCCTCTACCCCTCTCTCCTCTCTTCTCTCTACCCCTTTCCCTCTACCCCTCTCCTCCCTTCTCTCTCCTCCCTTCTCTCTCCTCCCTTCCCTCTACCCCTCTCCTCCCTTCTCTCTCCTCCCTTCCCTCTACCCCCTCTCCTCCCTTCTCTCTCCTCCCTTTTCTCTTCCCCCTTCCCTCTACCTCTCTCCTCCCTTCTCTCTCCTCCCTTCCCTCTACCCCTCTTCTCTCTTCCCCCTTCCCTCTACCCCTCTCCTCGCTTCTCTCTACCCCCTTCCAAGGATGCAAGGCTGGTGGAGAAAAGGCATACTCTGAAGTCTTTCCTTCTAAGACAGCTGTTTTGTGGGTTATGTGGCAAGGACAGCTGGCGATGGATGGATGGATAGATAGTAGGGCATTACTACTACATAGAATCCAGTCATTTTCACATAAGGCTACAGGACTCAATGTCAGCCTCGCAGTCTGGCTGATATGGCTGGCTATAGAGTCCTGGTGCCTTTTATTGTCCCCCTTGACACTGTTCTTTTGATAGTAGTTCAGGATATTTTACTGGACCTGGGTTGGCAGGCATTACTGCTCTTCTGAGTCCAGTCATCTACCAGACAAGGCTACAGAAATAGAATTACACAAATCGACTTATTTTAAAGCGGCAATCTGGGATTCGAAAAACAACAGAGGTCAATGGCTATGTATCATTAATTTAAAAGTCCAGAAATGCATGTGCCAATCCCAGATGAACCCTTTTTAAGTGTTCCAGTCAAATTGCCGTAGTTTAAATATTTTTTTATCCTGTTCTAGTAATTACATTTCTATGGCAAAAGTACCATGTCACCAAACCCCACTGCGTGAGGATGAGGTGGTCAGTCTGTCTAGCTGATATGGCTGGCTATGATGAAATCCTTGTGCCTTTATTGTGGTCATTGACATACTTCTCTACCCAGCTGTCTGTGATCTACAAGAATAGCTTATTGGGAGATTTAGCTAATTTTACAGGGATTTTTCTGCCATTTAAATTATTGGGCTGGCCACCAAATGTTTTTTCAGGTCGCTTAAATCCAAACAGTGTAAAAAAAATCAAATGCTTTCAGTGTAAACTTCAATGTCTTAAAACAGATATAACATATGGAAAATATTCAGACCCCTTGACTTGTTCCACATTTTGTTACATTAGTCTTATTCTAAAATGGATAAAAAAAAATCCTCATCAATCTACACACAATACACCATAATGACAAAGCAAAAACTGTTTTGGTAATTTATTACAATTTTTAAACGGAAATATTACATTTACGTAAGTTTTCAGGACCATTTACTCAGTACTTTGTTGAAGCACATTTGGCAGCGATTACAGTCTGGAGTGTTCTTGGATATGATGCTACAAGCTTGGCACACCTGTATTTGGGGAGTTTAAATATTATGGGGTGTTGTGTGTAGATTGCTGAGTTTTTTTTTTTTTTATCCAGTTAAGAATTAGGCTGTAACGTAACAAAATGTGGAAAAAGTCAAATGGTCTGAATACTTTCCGAAGGCACTGTATGTAGAAAATATATAATCTATGAGAACTAACAATGACCAAAATAAGAGCTAGACAGTCAAGGAGAATTGCAAAGTCCAAAAACAATGAATATAGCAGTATATATACTACCGTTCAAAAGTTTGGGGTCACTTAGAAATGTCCTTGTTTTTTAAAGAAAAGCAAGTTTTTAATTGGTCCATTAAAATAACATAAAATTGATCAGAAATACAGTGTAGACATTGTTAATGTTCTAAACGACTATTGTAGCTGGAAACGGCTGATTTTTTTTAATGAAATTTCTACATAGGTGTACAGAGGCCCATTATCAGCAACCATCTCTCCTGTGTTCCAATGGCATGTTGTGTTAGCTAATCCAAGTTGATCATTTTAAAAGGCTAATTTATCATTAGAAAACCCTTTTGTATTTATGTTAGCACAGGGAAAAACTGTTGTCTGATTAAAGAAGCAATAAAACTGGGCTTCTTTAGACAGAACAGCGCAAACTGGCTCTAACCAGAATAGAAAGAGGAGTGGGAGGCCCTGGTGCACAACTGAGCAAAAGGACAAGTACGTTAGTGTCTAGTTTGAGAAAAAGACGCCTCACAAGTCCTCAACTGGCAGCTTCATTAAATAGTAGATATTCCATTAAAAATCTGCCGTTTCCAGCTACAATACTCATTTACAACATTAATCATTTCTACACTGTAATTCTGATCAATTTGATGTTATTTTAATGGAGAAAAAATGTGCTTTTCTTTCAAAAACAAGGACATTTCATAAGTGACCCCAAACTTTTGAACGGTTGTGTCATTTAATCTTATGTTTGAGAAAAATAATTGTATTAGCCATGGCAAAATGCATAGGAAATTACCTTCAAAACTGCAAACATTTCTCTCAGCTCCATGGAGAAATGTGTAGAATTGCAGGAATTTGGCTTAAATTCAAATATTTCTCTACACCGCCAAGAGGGGGGCCTCTAAAATGTAGCCATGCCGAGGGGCATAGACTGTAATGATGTTCTTACTGTGTGTAGGTGGGCCACCAGCAGGTTAAGTACTGTGCCTAGCTTCTAGCTTCTTTGAATAACAGCCTGTTTCCTCTATGCTCATATCTCAACTCGGGGGAGTTTCCTGTGATGTTAAAATCTGTACTTTCATATTTTTTTTCAGTAACTCCTTAAGTGGAGATGTCAATGAAGAGAGACAGTTGATTATTGTTTCCAGTTTGTTCTCATTTGACCCGGAGTCATCAGTCAGTTTGTTAGGTACACCCATCTAGTACCTGATCGGACCCCCTTTTCCCTACAGAACAGCCTGAATTATTTGGGGTGTGGAAACATTGCTCAAATGGTATCCAGAGACCTAACTTGTGCCAGGAAAACACTCCCCACACCATTACACCATCAAAACCAACATGTATTGTTGACACCAGGCAGGATGGGGCCATGGACTCATGCTGCTTATACCAAATCCTGACTCTGCCATCAGCATGACGCAACAAGCAACAGACAATGTTTTTCCACTTTTCAATTGTCCAGTGTTGGTGATCATGTGCCCACTGGAGCTGCTTCTTCTTTTTAGCTGAAATGAATGAAACCCGGTGTGGTTGTCCGGTGCAATAGCCCGTCCGTGACAAGGAACGTCTGAGATGCCGTTTTGCACACCACTGTTGTACTGTGCTGTGATGTACCTGTTTGTGGCTGTTAGCACGATTCTTACCATTCTCCTTCAACCTCCATCAAGCAGCTGTTTTGTCCCACAGAACTGCCGCTGACTGGATGTTTTTTGTTTGTCGCTCCATTCTCAGTAGATCCTAGACGCTGTGTGAAAAGCACAGGAGGCTACTGGCACCGGCGTGTCTGGCACCAACCATCATACCACGCACAAAGTCACTTAGTTCACTAATTTTGCCCATTTTAACTTTCAGTCAAACAGATACTGAATGCCTGTCTACTTGCTTTATATAGCAAGCCACGGTCATGTGACTGTCTGTAGGAGCAAACCATTTTTTTTAATGGGGTGGTGTACCTAATAAACTGGCTTCTAACAGTATAAAGATGTATCACTATAATTTGACCCATTTGTACCAGATTTTAGACTCCAACTGGATGCTGTCTATGTTTCAGATACTTATTGAATAGAATATCAAGTGCTCCTCTTGGGTTTGCAAATGAATTGACTCTGGCAAGGACTATTCACTTACTACTAGTAATTTACTAAATGTGAACTGCAGCACAATCTGGTTAACAAATTATGGTCTTAATACTGATGACGGCTCTATAAAAGATGGGCCCATATCCTGTATTCATACCACTGTGGTGTATTTATATAGAGATGCCTGTTCTCACATCCACCCTCCCATCTCTCTCTCTCTCTTTGTCTCTCTCTCTCTCTGTGTCTTTCTCTGTGTCTCTCTCTCTCAATCTCTCTCTCTGTCTCGCGCTCTCTCTGTCTCGTTCTCACTCACACCCTCCCCTGTCTCTCTCCCCTACAGGCCAGAAACTCCTACTCCAAAGAGGTGGTGGCCATCAAGAAGATGTCCTACAATGGCAAACAGACCACCGAGGTGAGAGGACAACTCCAACACACATTAAAATCACTCACTGACTGCTATACTGGCCAAACCTAGTCACTCAGTGTGTCCACTATAACAATCACACCTAAGGTTAAACATTCCATGGCCAGCTCTCACTCGCTCAGAAGTCACTCTGACCACAGATGGTCACAGCTCACTTTGAACTCAAACTAGAATGGTCATGCCTCAGGCCTTGAAACAGCACTAACTTACTTGGAACTCATTCCCCCTGTCTGCTTTATCAGTCACACCTCAGTCCTTGAAACAGAGGTTCAACTTTCCATGGACAACACTCAATCAGTCTGAGGTCCTTCCCTATGGACATTATGATGGTCACAACTCACTATCTTTGAACTCACAACCTGGCCTTTCGAACGGTCACATATCAGGCATGTTAACAGAGGTTCAACATTCCCTGTGATCCACAAGGCCTTGTGTTGAGATTTATGTCAGGGTTGGGGTCAAACTCCTCTCTTGTGTAATTGTAACTGACCTATCCATAAACTCTCTCTCCTTCTCTCTCACTTTCTCTCTCCTTCTCCCTCTCCTTCCTTTTCTCCTCAGAAATGGCAGGACATCATCAAGGAGGTCAAGTTTTTGGAGCAGCTGCGCCATCCAAACACCATTGAGTATAAAGGCTGCTACTTGAAAGATAACACTGCCTGGGTCAGTGGACTGTGGCAGAGCTGCATCAATGTCTTGCTCTCAATTTCAATTCAATTCCAACGGCTTTATATTCATGGGAAACATATGTTTACAGTGCCAAAGCAAGTGAAATAGATAATAAACAACAAAAATGAACAGTAAACATTACATTCACAAGAGTTCCAAAGGAATAGAGACATTTCAAATGTCATATTATGTCTATATACACTGTTGTAATGATGTGCAAATGGTTAAAGTACAAAAGGGAAAATAAATAAACACACATGGGTGGTATTTACAATGGTGTTTGTTCTGATTGCCCTTTTGTTGTGGCAACAGATCACAAATCTTCCTGCTGTGATGGCACACTGTGGTATTTCACCCAGTAGATATGGGAGGATATCAAAATTGGATTTGTTTTCAAATTCTTTCTGGGTCTGTGTAATCTGAGGGAAAAATGTGTCTTTAATATGGTCATACATTTGGCAGGAGGTTAGGAAGTGCAGCTCAGTTTCCACTTCATGTTGTGGGCAGGCTCTCTCTCTTTCTCTCCACCATTCTTTCACACATTGTCTCTGTGCATTCTCTCAATTTGATGTTATAAACTTCTGACCTCTGACCTTTCTCTCTGTCTCTTCCAGCTGGTGATGGAGTACTGCCTAGGCTCCGCATCAGATTTACTAGAGGGTGAGTAGTGTACACACACACAGTTCATCCAAAGAACATTTTTGGCTACAAAATCCAAACACAACGAAATTAGCTGGATGATTTCCGGAGCATGTGCTCAATGAATCTATTAATGATTCAACATTCATGGTTTGCGATGAGCCTTTTCTCTAAACTCTCCATGCAATATTCCACTATGAATGTTCCTGTTCAGTCTCACAACATTCCTGACCTTGCCCTGACTCATGTACAGTGGGGCAAAAAAAAAAATGTAGTCAGCCACCAATTGTGCAAGTTCTCCCACTTAAAAAGATGAGAGAGGCCTGTAATTTTCATCACAGGTATACTTCAACTATGACAGACAAAATTAGGGAAAAAAATCCAGAAAATCACATTGTATGATTTTTTTTAATGAATTTATTTGCAAATTATGGTGGAAAATAAGTATTTGGTCAATAACAAAAGTGTATCTCAATACTTTGTTATATACCCTTTGTTGGCAATGACAGAGGTCAAACGTTTTCTGTAAGTCTTCACAAGGTTTTCACACACTGTTGCTGGTATTTTGGCCCATTCCTCCATGCAGATCTCCTCTAGAGCAGTGATGTTTTGGGGCTGTTGCTGGGCAACACGGACTTTCAACTCCCTCCAAAGATGTTCTATGGGGTTGAGATCTGGAGACTGGCTAGGCCAGTGTGTGTGTGAAAACAGAGTGTGAAAACTACCAGCCACTCAGACTTTTTACTACCAGCCTATTTTATTTTTTTCTTCTGCTAAATTTATACCAACAACACAACAAAAAGTTGATATGGGTGGCCTCCCGTGTGGCGCAGTGGTCTAGGGCACTGCATCGCAGCGCTAGCTGTGCCACCAGAGTCTCTGGGTTCGCACCCAGTCTCTGTCGCAGTCGGCCTCGACCGGGGGGTCCGTGGGGCGACGCTCAATTGGCCTAGCGTCGTCCGGGTTAGGGAGGGTTTGGCCGGTAGGGATATCCTTGTCTCATCGCGCTCCAGCGACTCCTGTGGCGGGCCGGGCGCAGTGCGCGCTAACCAAGGGGGGCGGGTGCACGGTGTTTCCTCCGACACATTGGTGCGGCTGGCGGCGCGCTGTGTTAAGAAGCAGTGCGGCTTGGTTGGGTTGTGCTTCGGAGGACGCATGACTTTCGACCTTTGTCTCTCCCGAGCCCGTACGGGAGTTGTAGCGATGAGACAAGATAGTAATTACTAGCGATTGGATACCATAAAAATTGGGCAGAAAAGGGGGTCAAATTAAATTAAAAAAATTATAATAAATAAATAAAAAATTATACAATGTGATTTTCTGGATTTGTTTTTTAGACTCCGTCTCTCACAGTTGAAGTGTACCTATGATAAAAATGACAGACCTCTAAATGCTTTGTAAGTAGGAAAACCTGCAAAATCAGCAGTGTATCAAATACTTGTTCTCCCCACTGTATATATAGCACTTGTGTTTGTGTCCCATCCTGGCTGTCATGGATACCATTTTAAACAGCCATGATGGTGTGTGTGTGTGAAGTGCTGTTGAAATTTCTCCAGTGTAGTTCCACTTTGCCATTTGACTCCTTGGCAAGGCTTTGCTCAACTAGCCTCGTCCCAGATCTGTTTGCGTTAACACCTCTCTATAGTCATTGAGTTAGCAAGATGGCACAAACAGATCTGGGACCAGGCTATAGTTCTACCAGAGCCCTGAATGTGTTTTATAACCCTAATATCCCAACCCTTTACCCAATAGCCAGATGCTGTTGGGGTTGTTTGTGGTCGTGTGTAAATCAGGAAGGGCAGATTACTGTACCCTGTGTCTCTAGATAGCTCTGACGGTTTTCCCCTTCTGGTTTATTTTTCTGTCCTCTCTAGTTCATAAGAAACCGCTCCAAGAGGTTGAAATTGCTGCCATAACCCATGGTGCCTTGCAGGGACTGGCTTACCTACATTCCCGTAATATGATTCACAGGTGAGTGGTCGGTCGAGTCTACCCGTCTGTTTCCACATTAAAATGTTCCTCGACAACAGATTTTAAAAGTTTGAACTGATGATGAGACGATAAGTGGTGTCTCTGTTTTCACAGCTAGGTAATAATGATGTCATGAGAGATAACTGTATCAGAGCCGTTATATCTGGCAATCCTTATCTCAGTTCAATGTGCATTCCAACAAGCCCTCTTGAACGTCACTAACGGAAAATGTTATTACGTGCTGGAGCCCGTATCATTTTACTATGCTCCCATAAAGACACGTGTTACTCTTTTATTATACACTAATAGGATATGCATCCACTATTACAGTAGTAATTCCCAAGCCCTAAATTCTCTGACAAGCATTGTTTTCTTACAGGTCGTTATGTCACTCATTTAAAATGTAGGCCTATGTTCAAAGTTTAATTATTTTTTTTTTATATAAAAATGATTCCCCACAGAATTTCATAAATGAATTGTACGGTTTTATGCCTCAAAAGTAGACTTAAAAAGTGTCCTCTCACTGTTTTCTGTGCGCAAGGAAATGTCTTTATTAATAAGCTGGAGTTGAGCTCCTGTCATGTGCTTTTTGGATATATCATAGATAAATAAATAACAAAGAAAGAGAAGTGTACTACAAACATATTGTAACACTTTACGGTGTCGGTCTTTATTTGTGCATTCATAAATCCTTTATAAAGGCTACATAATGCGTCCTAACAATATCCCACCACCCTAAACCATGCTGTCTGTGTTGTCCCTTCTTTCTCTCTCGCGCTCTCTAGAGATGTAAAAGCTGGAAACATCCTGCTAACAGAGCCTGGACTGGTCAAACTGGCAGACTTCGGCTCTGCCTCTATAGCTTCTCCTGCCAACTCCTTCGTAGGAACACCTTACTGGTCAGTACCTAACACAACACTAACACCTTACTGGTCAGTACCTAACACAACACTAACACCTTACTGGTCAGTACCTAACACAACACTAACACCTTACTGGTCAGTACCACCACCACCACTAACACCTTACTGGTCCGTACCAAATACACCACTAACACCTTACTGGTCCGTACCAAATACACCACTAACACCTTACTGGTCAGTACCACCACCACCACTAACACCTTACTGGTCCGTACCAAACACAACACTAGCACCTGACTGGTCAGTAGCTAACACACCACTAACATCTTACTGGTCAGTACCACCACCACCACTAACACCTGACTGGTCAGTACCTAACACACCACTAACACCTTACTGGTCAGTACCTAACACAACACTAGCACCTGACTGGTCAGTACCATCACCACCACTAGCACCTGACTGGTCAGTACCTAACACACCACTAACATCTTACTGGTCAGTACCACCACCACCACTAACACCTGACTGGTCAGTACCTAACACACCACTAACACCTTACTGGTCAGTACCTAACACAACACTAACACCTTACTGGTCAGTACCACCACCACCACTAACACCTTACTGGTCAGTACCTAACACAACACTAACACCTTACTGGTCAGTACCATCACCACCACTAACACCTTACTGGTCAGTACCATCACCACCACTAGCACCTTACTGGTCAGTACCTAACACAACACTAACACCTTACTGGTCAGTACCATCACCACCACTAGCACCTTACTGGTCAGTACCTAACACAACACTAACACCTTACTGGTCAGTACCATCACCACCACTAGCACCTTACTGGTCAGTACCTAACACAACACTAACACCTTACTGGTCAGTACCACCACCACCACTAACACCTTACTGGTCCGTACCAAACACAACACTAACACCTTACTGGTCAGTACCAAACACACCACTAACACCTTACTGGTCAGTACCTAACACAACACTAACACCTGACTGGTCAGTACCACCACCACCACTAACACCTTACTGGTCAGTACCACCACCACCACTAACACCTTACTGGTCAGTACCACCACCACCACTAACACCTTACTGGTCAGTACCTAACACAACACTAACACCTTACTGGTCAGTACCAAACACACCACTAACACCTGACTGGTCAGTACCTAACACACCACTAACACCTTACTGGTCAGTACCACCACCACCACTAGCACCTGACTGGTCAGTACCACCACCACCACTAACACCTTACTGGTCAGTACCACCACCACCACTAGCACCTTACTGGTCAGTACCAAACACAACACTAACACCTTACTGGTCAGTACCTAACACAACACTAACACCTTACTGGTCAGTACCAAACACAACACTAACACCTTACTGGTCAGTACCACCACCACCACTAACACCTGACTGGTCAGTACCTAACACACCACTAACACCTTACTGGTCAGTACCTAACACACCACTAACACCTTACTGGTCAGTACCAAACACACCACTAACACCTTACTGGTCAGTACCTAACACACCACTAACACCTTACTGGTCAGTCCCTAACACACTACTAACACCTTACTGGTCAGTACCAAACACACCACTAACACCTTACTGGTCAGTACCAAACACACCACTAGCACCTTACTGGTCAGTACCAAACACAACACTAACACCTTACTGGTCAGTACCAAACACACCACTAGCACCTTACTGGTCAGTACCAAACACAACACTAACACCTTACTGGTCAGTACCTAACACAACACTAACACCTGACTGGTCAGTACCTAACACAACACTAACACCTGACTGGTCAGTACCAAACACAACACTAACACCTTACTGGTCAGTACCAAACACAACACTAGCACCTTACTGGTCAGTACCAAACACAACTAACACCTTACTGGTCAGTACCTAACACACCACTAGCACCTTACTGGTCAGTACCAAACACAACACTAACACCTGACTGGTCAGTACCAAACACAACACTAGCACCTGACTGGTCAGTACCTAACACAACACTAACACCTGACTGGTCAGTACCAAACACAACACTAACACCTTACTGGTCAGTACCTAACACAACACTAACACCTTACTGGTCAGTACCAAACACAACACTAACACCTTACTGGTCAGTACCAAACACAACACTAACACCTTACTGGTCAGTACCAAACACAACACTAACACCTGACTGGTCAGTACCAAACACAACACTAACACCTGACTGGTCAGTACCTAACACAACACTAACACCTTACTGGTCAGTACCAAATACAACACTAACACCTTACTGGTCAGTACCTAACACACCACTAGCACCTTACTGGTCAGTACCAAACACAACACTAACACCTTACTGGTCAGTACCAAACACAACACTAACACCTGACTGGTCAGTACCAAACACAACACTAGCACCTGACTGGTCAGTACCTAACACAACACTAACACCTGACTGGTCAGTACCAAACACAACACTAACACCTGACTGGTCAGTACCTAACACAACACTAACACCTGACTGGTCAGTACCAAATACAACACTAACACCTTACTGGTCAGTACCACCACCACCACTAACACCTTACTGGTCAGTACCAAACACACCACTAACACCTTACTGGTCAGTACCATCACCACCACTAGCACCTTACTGGTCAGTACCTAACACAAGACTAGCACCTGACTGGTCAGTACCAAACACAACACTAACACCTTACTGGTCAGTACCACCAACACCACTAACACCTTACTGGTCAGTACCATCACCACCACTAACACCTGTGCACGTCCGTCTGTGTGCTCCAGGATGGCCCCGGAAGTGATCCTAGCCATGGATGAGGGTCAGTACGAAGGGAAGATAGACATCTGGTCCCTGGGAATCACCTGCATAGAACTGGGTGAGTTAGCATACTTCTGTTTAACTGGGAATCACCTGCATAGAACTGGGTGAGTTAGCATACTTCTGTTTAACTGGGAATCACCTGCATAGAACTGGGTGAGTTAGCATACTTCTGTTTAACTGGGAATCACCTGCATAGAACTGGGTGAGTTAGCGTACTTCTGTTTAACTGGGAATCACCTGCATAGAACTGGGTGAGTTAGCATACTTCTGTTTAACTGGGAATCACCTGCATAGAACTGGGTGAGTTAGCATACTTCTGTTTAACTGGGAATCACCTGCATAGAACTGGGTGAGTTAGTGTACTTCTGTTTTACTGGGAATCACCTGCGTAGAACTGGGTGAGTTAGCATACTTCTGTTTAACTGGGAATCACCTGCATAGAACTGGGTGAGTTAGCATACTTCTGTTTAACTGGGAATCACCTGCGTAGAATTGGGTGAGTTAGCATACTTCTGTTTTACTGGGAATCACCTGCATAGAACTGGGTGAGTTAGCATACTTCTGTTTAACTGGGAATCACCTGCATAGAACTGCGTTACTTTATTAATTACATTTACATTTTAGTTGTTTAGCAGACGCTTTTAGTCAGAGCATTGGTAGGTAGTTAATCCTCTTTGGCTCCCTGTAGAGCAGAAAGCCTGCAACTAACCCTCTGTGTAGAAACTATTTTGGACATATTAGGAGGCATCATTACTTGTTAGGATAACCTACTGTTTTGGCCTGGCTCAAAATGTCAAACAAATAGACATACAGTTGAAGTCGGAAGTTTACATACACCTTAGCCAAATACATTTAAACTCAGTTTTTCACAATTCCTGACATTTAACCTTGGTAAAAATTCCCTGTCTTAGGTCAGTTAGGATCACCACTTTATTTTAAGAATTTGAAATGTCTGAATAATAGTAGAGAGAGTAATTTATTTCAGATTTTATTTATTTAATCACATTCCCAATGGGTTAGAAGTTTACATACACTCAATTAGTATTTGGTAGCATTGCCTTTAAATTGTTTAACTTGGGTCAAACATTTTGGGTAGCCTTCCACAAGCTTTTTGCGTGAATTTTGGCCCATCCCTCCTGACAGAGCGGGTGTAACTGAGTCAGGTTTGTAGGCCTCCTTGCTCGCACACGCTTTTTCAGTTCTGCCCACAAATTTTCTATAGGGTTGAGGTCAGGGCTTTGTGATGGCCACTCCAATACCTTTACTTTGTTGTCCTTAATCCATTTTGCCACAACTTTGGAAGTATGCTTGGGGTCATTGTCCATTTGGAAGACCCATTTGTGACCAAGCTTTAACTTTCTGAACGATGTCTTGAGATGTTGCTTCAATATATCCACATCATTTTCCTGCCTCATGATGCCATTTATTTTGTGAAGTGTACCAGTCCCTCCTGCAGCAAAGCACCCCCACAACATGATGCTACCACCCACGTGCTTCACGGTTGGGATGGTGTTCTTCGGCTTGCAAGCCTCACCCTTTTTCCTCCAAACATAACGATGGTCATTATGGCCAAACAGTTCTATTTTTGTTTCATCAGACCAGAGGAGATTTATCCAAAAAGTACGATCTTTGTCCCCATGTGCAACTGCAAACCGTAGTCTGGATTTTTTTATGGTGGTTTTGGAGCAGTGGCTTCTTCCTTGCTGAGCGGCCTTTCAGGTTATGTCAATATAGGACTCGTTTTACTGTGGATATAGATACTTTTGTACCTGTTTCCTCCAGCATCTTCACAAGGTCCTTTGCTGTTGTTCTGGGATTGATTTGCACTTTTCGCACCAAAGTACGTTCATCTCTAGGAGACAGAACGCGTCTTCTCCTGAGCGGTATGAAGGCTACGTGGTCCCATGATGTTTACTTGCGTACTATTGTTTGTACAGATGAACGTGGTACCTTCAAGGGTTTGGAAATTGCTCCCAAGGATGAACCAGACTTGTGGAGGTCTACAATTTATCTTTCTAAGGTCTTGGCTGATTTCTTTTGATTTTCCCATGATATCAAGCAAAGAGGCACTGAGTTTGAAAGTAGGCCTTGAAATACATCCACAGGTACACCTTCAATTGACTCAAATTATGTCAATTATCCTATCAGAAGCTTCTAAAGCCATGACATCATTTTCTGGAATTTTCCAATATGTTTAAAGGCACAGTCAACTTAGTGTATGTAAACTTGTGACCCACTGGAATTGTGAAACAGTGAATTATAAGTGAAATAATCTGTCTGTAAACAATTGTTGGAAAAATTACTTGTCATGCACAAAGTAGATGTCTTAACCGACTTTCCAAAACTATAGTTTGTTAACACGAAATTTGTGGAGTGGTTGAAAAACGAGTTTAAGTGTATGTGTATCCTAAGTGTATGTGAGCTTCCGAATTCAACAGTAGCGACACCATCAGGCGAGAGAAAATAAACTCCTTCACATTGTTGCTCAATCCTGTTTTCATGTGATTTAGTGTGGCCCTTTATCTATTTCAGACACTGCATGTGAAATTGCACTCACTCACACTTATATACAAACAGACAGATAATGGGAAATACTAGGTCAGTAGTATCTCTTATCTTTCCTATTGGTCAACCAGATATGAACTCCCTCCTAACTCTCTCTCCCCCTCCATAGCGGAACGGAAACCTCCGCTGTTCAACATGAACGCTATGAGTGCCTTATATCACATTGCCCAGAACGACTCTCCCACGCTGCAGTCCAACGAGTGGTAAGTCATCACCATCCCTCCACTGAGCTGTGTGACCACACACACACACACACACACACAAAACCTCTCGCAGCCCTGTAATTCCCAGTCAAAGTACACTACATGACCAAAAGTATGTGGACACCTGCTCGTCGAACATCCCATTCCAAAATCATGGGCATTAATATGGAGTTGGTCCCCCCTTTGCTACTATAACAGCTTCCACTCTTCTGGTAAGGCTTTCCACTAGATGTTGGAACGTTGCTGCTGGGACTTGCTTCCATTCAGCCACAAGAGTGTTAGTGAGGTCGGGCACTGATGTTGGGTGATTGCAATTCATCCCAAAGGTGTTCAATGGGATTGAGATCAGGGCTCTGTGCGGGCCAGTAAAATTCTTCCACACTGATCTCAACAAACCATTTCTGTATGGATCTCGCTTTGTGAACGGGGGCATTGTCATGCTGAAACAGGAAAGGGCCTTCCCCAAACTGTTGCCCCAAAGTTGGAAGCACAGAATCGTCTAGAATGTCATTGTATGCTGTAGCATTAAGCTTTCCATTCACTGGATTTAAGGGTCCTAGCCCCCTACTCCATGAAAAACAGTCCCAGACCATTATTCCTCCTCCACCAAACGTTACAGTTGGCATTATGCATTCGGTCAGGTAGCATTGTCCTGGCATCCGCCAAACCCAGATTCATCCGTCGGTCTGCCAAATGGTGACGTGTGATTTTTAACTACAGAAAACGTTTTCACTGCTCCATAATCCAATCGTGGCGAGCTTTACACCACTCCGACCAACACTTGGCATTGTGCATGGTGGTCTTAGGCTTGTGTATGGCTGCTCGGCCATGGAAACCCATTTAATGAAACTCCCGACGAGCAGTTATTGTGCTGACGTTGCTTCCAGAGCCAGTTTGGGACTTGGTAGTGAGTGTTGTGGTCCCGTTCTGTGAGCTTGTGTGGCCTACCACTTCACGTCTGAGTCGTTGTTGCTCCTAGACGTTTCCACTTCACAATGGCAGCAATTACAGTTGACCGGGGCAGCTCTAGCAGGGCAGAAATTTCACAAACTGACTTGTTGGAAAGGTGGCATCATATGACGGTGCCACGTTGAAAGTCACTGAGATCTTCAGTAAGGCAATTCTACTGCCAATGTTTGTTTATGGAGATTGCTTGGCTGTGGGATTTATTTTATACAACGGGTGTGGATGAAATAGCCGAATCCACTAATTTGAAGGGGTGTACACATACTTTTGTATATATAGTGTATGTTATGTAATTACCTGAGGGGCCTAGCTAAGGCCTATTTAAAGAATCAGGCTCAAGTACACAGGCTTCTACTGTAATCTACCATTCACCAAACCACACTCCGTAGGACGGAGAGGGGGATGGAGAGAGACAGACAGATGGATGGTTATGGAGGAAGCGAGGCAGGGAGAGAGGGATGGAGAGAGACAGACAGATGGGTTTGGAGAGAGCGAGGCAGGGAGAGAGGGATGGAGAGAGACAGACAGACGGGTGTGGAGAGAGCGAGTTAGGGAGAGAGAGGAATGGAGGGAGACAGACAGACAGATTGATATGGAGGTAGCAAGGCAGGTAGAGGGAGAGAGACAGACAGACAGATGGTATGGAGGTAGCAAGGCAGGGAGAGAGACAGACAGATGGTATGGAGGTAACAAGGCAGGTAGAGAGACAGACAGACAGACAGACAGACAGACAGACAGACAGACAGACAGACAGTATGGAGGGAGCGAGAAGGAAGGATGGACTGAAAGAAGGAAGAGGGAGGCAGAAAGACAGGCAGCAATCACACTAGCCCCCACCCCCTTTCTGATGGTGTAATGACTGCCATAGAAGGAAGATCCAGTCGAATATAACTCTACATGTCAACATTTACAATGACATGGCACTACACCCACTATACAGTAGTATCGTACCATAAAGGTGGGAGTTTGTACTCTACTTGACCCAAGATAGATATAGGACTTAAATGGCTCTAGGAATACATTCCTTTTAACAAATACAGTTCCTTATACTACAGCTGAAACAAGTGGCAGCATACGTCACTCTTTACAAGGGGATTTTCCTTAAGGTGTAAGTGTTTTTTCATCGTCCATGTTCCTTACTTAACAGTGCTACTCATTGTTCTCCCGTGTAGGAGTCAATGTGGCAGTTATGAAACCTTAAGCAAGCAGATTCACAAGTTGCGCTCACTCTCCAAGAAATGAGAGATTTTCTATTCATAATGCAAAGATTATGCACATTTTGACAAATTAGCATTATAAGAAAGCCCTATCCTTGTACTGAAGAGTGTGTGAAGCAGGGTTATGATCCTACCATAGAGATGCATTATAATAATGTTGCATTTAATTCTGTGGGTGCCCTCTCGTCAGTTGTTGGATGTGTTTCAAACAGGCCTCTGGCATTAACGTAGTCTCTCAGAGCTGAAACGAGCAGAAACATCACCATGCAGCGTTAGTCTTAAAGAAGACAGGCGTCATGTTGACAAGCAATACAGGTGCTCTCTTAACCCCGACTCTGTGTATACTACTGAATGTATGACACTTTGACAGATGAAGGTTGAAAGTGACAGCCTTATGTCTTTATGCTCTTTTCTCCCAGAGCTAAGACTAGTACAACATTTAGAAAACTATGTGGACTGTATGATGTACCCATGCAAAGAGTTTGATGATGGACTTTCAATAACACTGACAAACATGGTGAATAACTATCGAAGCACCGCTTGGCCCTGACTCTGGTTTGAAAGGTGGGAAAGTGGATGTTGACTACTATTGCCTATAGTGCCTGGCTTAATCATTGTTGCATTCTTCCGTCCCTCCTCTCCACCCCTCTATCCTTCTACGAGGTCGGACCCCTTCCGGAGCTTCGTTGACTGCTGCCTCCTCAAAATTCCTCAGGACAGACCCTCGTCTGGGGAGCTGCTGAGAGTGAGTGCACTTCCTGTTATTTCTGACACCTCACTTCCTGTGTCAGTCTCTCAAAGACCGTCTGGATGTGTGCATCCCAAATGGTATCCTACTCACTATATAGTGCACTACTTTTGACCAGAGCTCTATGGGTAATAGTGCACTAAGAAGGGAATAGGGTGCCATTTTGGACGTATTTCGATGACTCACTGCCTCCCACAGCTCTAGAGAAAATATGAATCAAAGATTCCACAGCGGTTATTCCACACACACACACACTGGTTCCACAGGGGTTAGGGTTTTGTTGTTTTGTGTTTTTGAACTTTATTTGACATTTTTTGCTGTGCTACACCTGGTGTTAGAGGTTGATAACGCTTCAAGTGTACGCTTGCCTGTCTGTGGACCCACTAAACATTCTGACCAAGCCCCCTTGACGCACAATGAAAGCTGAAGTCAGCCCCAATAGACGCCCATGAGTTAGAGCACAAAAGCACAGTCACACAGTCTTTGTCATTTGTACGTCCTGATCTGCCAATACACTGTGCTCACCTGTGGTCATTGTGTGCATGTGCGTGTGTGTAAGATGAAGAGGGCTCGGATAGACATGGCAGCTCTGCTTCTAGCTCCTAAGCAACTTTGTAGTTTTTTTGTGTGTTATTTCTTACATTATTAGCACAGAACGTTTTTTGTGTTATTACATACAGCCGGAAAGAACTTTTGGATATCAGAGCGGCGGTAACTCACCACCATTACGACCAGGAATACGACTTTCCCAAATTGGATCCTTTGTTCTTACCTCCCAGGGCAATTTAACTTATCCCAGACGCCGCTCCAAGACGCCGCCGGCTGAGAAGAGGTATTCGGAGTGGATTTCTAGACCCCCTCAGGAGGCGTGCACACCATCCACCGCTTCCGAGTATATTATTTGCTAATGTTCAGTCTCTGGATTATAAAGTAGACAAGCTCAGGGCGAGGATCTCCTTCCAGAGAAACATCAGGGACTGTAACATACAACATACTCTGTTTCACGGAATCATGGCTCTCTCCGGATATAATGTGCCCGTCCATACAGTCAGCTGGGTTCTCAGTACATCGCGCAGACAAGAATAAAGAACTCTCCGCGAAGAAGAAAGGCGTGGGTGTATGTTTCATGATTAACTACTCATGGTTGATTGTGATAACATACAGAAACTCAAGTCCTTTTGTTCACCCGACATAGAATACCTCACAATCAAATGCAGACCCTATTACCTCCCAAGAGAATTCTCTTCGGTTATAGTCACAGCCGTGTATATTCCCCCTCAAGCCGATACCACGACAGCCCGCAAGGAACTACACTGGACTTTGTGCAACCACATATCCTGAGGCCGCGTTAAATGTAGCTGTGGATTTTAACAAAAAACGCTACCGAAGTTCTATCAACACATTGACTCTAGTACTTGCGCTGCTAAAACACTCGAGCACTGCTACTCCAACTTCCGGGATACCTACAAGGCCCTCCCCCGCCCTCACTTCGGCAAATCCGATCATAATTTTGCTCATCCCTTCCTATAGGCAGAAACTCAAGCAGGAAGTACCCGTGCTAAGGTCTATTCAATGCTGGTCTGACCAATCGGAATCCATGATTTAAGATTATTTTGATCACTCAGACTGGGATATGTTCCGGGTAGCCTCTGAGAATAACATTGATGTATACACTGACATGGTGACTGAGTTCATCAGGAAGTGTATAGCGGATGTTGTTCCCACTGTGAATATTAAAACCTACCCAAATCAGAAACCGTGGCTAGATGGGAGCATTCACGCAAAACTGAAAGAGCAAACCACCGCATTTAACCATAGCAAGGTGACTGTGAATATGGTTGAATACAAACAGTGTAGTTATTCCCTCCATAATGCTATCAAACAGGCAAAATGTCAGTACAAAGTGGAATCGCAATTCAACGGCTCAGACACGAGACGTATGTGGAAGGGTCTGCAGACAATCATGGATTACAAAGGGAAAACCAGCCACGTCGCAGACACCGACGTCTTGCTCCCGGACAAGCTAAACACCTTCGCCCTCTTTGAGGATAACACAGTGCCACCAACGCGGCCCGCTCCCAAGGACTGTGACTTCTCGTTCTCCGTGGCCGATGTGAAAAATACATTTAAACGTGTTAACCCTTGCAAGTCTGTCGGCCCAGACGGCATCTCTAGCCGCGTCCTCAGAGCATGCACAAACCAGCTGGCTGGAATGTTTACGGACATATTCAATCTCTCTCTATCCCAGACTACTGTCCCCACTTGCTTCAAGATGTCCACTATTGTTCCTGTACCCAAGAAAGCAAAGGTAACTAAACTAAATGACTTGTCTCGTAACACTCACTTCTGTCATCATGAAGTGCTTTGAGTGGCTAGTGAGACCCACTTCAATTTGCATACCTCCCCAATAGATCCACAGATGATGCAATTGCCATCGCACTGCACACTTCCCTATCCCATCTGGACAAGAGGAATACCAATGTAAGAATGCTGTTCATTGACTATAGCTCAGCCTTCAACACCATATTACGTCCAAGCTCATCATTAAGATCATGGCCCTGGGTCTGAACTCCGTCCTGTGCAACTGGGTCCTGGACTTCCTTACGGGCCACCCCCAGATGGTGAACGTATGAAACAACACCTTCACTTTGCTGATCCTCAACACTGGGGCCCCACAAGGATGCATGCTCAGCCCCCTCCTGTACTCCCTGTTCACCCATGACTGCGTGGCCACGCATGCCTGAACTCAATCATCGAGTTTGTAGACGACACATAAGTTGTAGGCATGATTACCAACAATGACGAGACAGCCAGGAGGTGAGGGCGTAACAGCGTCTCTTCAACCTCAGGCGGCTGAAGAAATTTGTCTTGTCCCCTCAAATCAAATCAAAATCAAATCAAAGTTTATTTTTCACGTGCGCTGAATACAACAGGTGTAGTAGACCTTACAGTGAAATGCTTACTTACAGGCTCTAACCAATGGTGCAAAAAAGGTATTAGGTGAACAATAGGTAGGTAAAGAAATAAAACAACAGTAAAAAGACAGGCAATATACAGTAGCGAGGCTATAAAAGTAGCGAGGCTACATACAGACACCGGTTAGTTAGGCTGGTTGAGGTAGTATGTACATGTAGATATGGTTAAAGTGACTATGCATATATGATGAATAGAGAGTAGCAGTAGCGTAAATGAGGGGGTGGTGGGTGGGACACAATGCAGATAGCCCAGTTAGCCAATGTACAGGAGCACTGGTTGTTCGGGCCAATTGAGGTAGTATGTACATGAATGTATAATTAAAGTGACTATGCATATATGATCAACAGATAGTAGCACCAGTGTAAAAAGAGGGGTTGGGATAGTGGGTCCACAATGCAAATAGTCTGGTTAGCCATTTGATTACCTGTTCAGGAGTCTTATGGCTTGGGGGTAAAAACTGTTGAGAAGCCTTTTTGTTCTAGACTTGGCACTCCGGTACCGCTTGCCATGCGGTAGTAGAGAGAACAGTCTATGACTGGGGTGGCTGGGGTCTTTTACAATTTTTAGGGCTTTCCTCTGACACTGCCTGGTGTAAAGGTCCTGGATGGCAGGAAGCTTAGCCCCAGTGATGTACTGGGCTGTACGCACTACCCTCTGTAGTGCCTTGCGGTCAGAGGCCGAGCAATTGCCGTACCAGGCAGTGATGCAACCAGTCAGGATGCTCACGATGTTGCAGCTGTAGAACCCATGCCAAATCATTTTAGTTTCCTGAGGGGGAATAGGCTTTGTCGTGCCCTCTTCACAACTGTCTTGGTGTGTTTGGACCAATCTAGTTTGTTGTTGATGTGGACACCAAGGAACTTGAAGCTCTCAACTTGCTCCACTACACCCCCGTTGATGAGAATGGGGGCGTGCTCAGTCCTCCTTTTCCTGTAGTCCACAAAAATCTCCTTAGTCTTGGTTACGTTGAGGGATAGGTTGTTATTCTGGTACCACCCGGCCAGGTCTCTGACTTCCTCCCTATAGGCTGTCTCGTCGTTATCGGTGATCAGACCACTGTTGTGTTGTCTGCAAACTTAATGATGGTGTTGGAGTCATGCCTGGCCATGCAGTCGTGGGTGTTCCTTTTGTCCAGGTGGGAAAGGGCAGTGTGGAGTGCAATAGAGATTGCATCATCTGTGGATCTGTTTGGGCGGTATGCAAATTGGAGTGGGTCTAGGGTTTCTGGGATAATGGTGTTGTGAGCCATTACCAGCCTTTCAAAGCACTTCATGGCTACAGATGTGAGTGCTACGGGTCTGTAGTCATTTAGGCAGGTTGCCTTTGTGTTCTTGGGCACAGGGACTATGGTGGTCTGCTTGAAACATGTTGGTATTACAGACTTAATCAGAGACGTTGAAAATGTCAGTGAAGACACCTGCCAGTTGGTCAGTAAATGCCCGGAGCACACATCCTGGTAATTCGTCTGGCCCTGCAGCCTTGTGTATGTTGGCCTGTTTAAAGGTCTTACTCACGTCGGCTACGGAGAGCGTGATCACACAGTCGTCCGGAACAGCTGATGCTCTCATGCATGCCTCAGTGTTGCTTGCCTCGAAGCGAGCATAGAAGTGATTTAGCTCGTCTGGTAGGCTCATGTGACTGGACAGCTCGCGGCTGTGCTTCCCTTTGTAGTCTGTAATAGTTTGCAAGCACTGTCCTGCCCTTAGCCCTTAGACCCTCACCAACTTTTACAGATGTACAATTGAGAGCATCCTGTCGGGATGTATTGCCACCTGGTACGGCAACTACAACCCCCGCAACCGCAGGGCTCTCTAGAGGATGGTGCGGTCTGCCCAATGCATCACCGGGGGCTCACTGCCTGCCCTCCAGGACACCTAGAGCACCCGATGTCACAGGAAGGCCAAAAGGATCAAGGACATCAACCACCCGAGCCACGGCCTGTTCACCCCGCTATCATCCAGAAGGCGTGGTCAGTACAGGTGCATCAAAGCTGGGACTGAGAGACTGAAGAACAGCTTCTATCTGAAGGCCATCAGATTGTTAAATAGCGTTAAATCCGGCTACCACCTGGTTACTCAACCCTGCACCTTAGAGGCTGCTGCCCTATTGACATAGACATGGAATCACTGGTCACTTTAATGTTTACATACGGCTTTACTCATTTCATATGTATGCTGTATTCTATTCTATGTATTTTAGTCAATGCCACTCCGACATTGCTCGTCCTAATATTTATATATATTTCTTAACTTCTTTTACTTTACATTAGAGTGTATTGTTGTGAATTGTTATATATTACTGCACTGTTGGTGCTAGGAACACAAGCATATCCCTACACCCACAATAACATCTGCTAAATATGTGTATGTGACCAATAATTTTATTTTATTTCGTGTTAATTTGTGCATGTTGTATTCATTGTGTGCCTGGCTGTGTAATGGAGAGTTGATATTTTAGTTTGTTTGGCCGACAGGTAATCCAAACGGCCTGCTAAGGGTTTTAAGTTCTTGATTATTTGCAACTCTCACTCTCCAGGATTCCAGCCAGGGGGCTTGTCATTTTTTTATCTGGCTGCCCAGGGAGTGTAGGGGTTAGTAGGCTGGAGGGGATGAGACAGTGGGGGGCTAGTCTGGGTAGATGTTGTACCTTTAGGTGGAGATCTAGGATCAGCTTTTCCTCCCCCAAATCCTGACCTTAATTAATTATTATAACCTTAACTATTAGTGAGGCTGACCTTGGGCCAGTGTCTAGTAGGCAACTTCCTCCTAATCTGAGTCGGGCAGGGGGCATCCACATCACTGCCCCTCGAGCCCCTAATTAAAACACACACGCTCATTGCCCGCCACCCCTCTTTGAGCTCTTTAGGAGTCAGGTCACTAATCTGTGCCCCTGTGCTGTCAACAGATGCTTTCCCTTCAGGTTCTACTTCCACTGAGTGAGACAATTACAGATGCCCTGTTATTGTAACAGTGAGAGGTTAGCATATTTTAGGGTTATGAAATTTGTGTGTCTAACTTTCTCACTCATCGTTATTCACGATTCATTCAGGATTATCTGTAATCATAGTAGCAACCACATTAACATAGATGTGTTTAGTAACACAAATTCTTATTTACTATAAAGTGACACAATACATTATTTACGATTCATTTCTATTGGGCACAAAATAATGTGAAACACAACCAAAACAAAAACAAGCGGATGCATCTCATTCTCTCCAAGCCCCCTGGTCCATGGGAGCTCTCACTCACTTGTTCAGTCCCTCTCTCCATCTCTCTCTCTCTCCCTCCGTTTGTTTGAAAACGGGAAAATGTGTCATCTCTATTTCCAGAGTATGATGTCATCAGTGTGCTTCTGAATGAGAGAGTATTTTACATTACCCAGCCAGTATCTGTCAGATAGGTGTGCAGGGAGACACACAGGCATTGCATACATCACATTTCATTTAGCAAATATTTTTTGTGTGTGGGTGGGTGGCGGCTTGAGCCTTTTGGGGGCCCAAAGCAAGAATTGGTTGGTGGGCCCCCTACCTCACGGCACAACATTTTAGTTGTCCGCCTCTTGACGGAATTTTTCCATGGAACGTAGAGAAAATGTGCAGTTTTAAAGCAAGTTTTCTGCAATTTTATAACATTTCATGCAATTTGACCCATTTTACCATGGGGTGGAGAGACATTTTTGTAATCACTAAGCTAATTTCCTGCAATTGTCCACATTTAGTGTTGACGTATGCCATGTCAGTATGATATCTGAGTGAGAATGACTGACAAAATCAATGGGGGTCCCCTGGCAGGCGTGGGGGCGGGCTATCACTCTGTCCCATATGTCCTTTAGTCTATATAGGATGTATTCCTGCTATAAACCTAGATAGGGACTCTATCTAGGTTGAATAACCCACAGGCGCCCTCTAGTGACCAATGGACAATAGAGATTTTTTAAAGAGATTTTCTTTCAGATAGATATCACATGTATTGATATATACAGTACCAGTCAAAAGTTTGGACACACCTACTCATTCCAAGGTTTTCCTTTATTTGTACTATTTTCTACATTGTAGAATAATAGTGAAGACATAAACTATGAAATAACACATGGAATCGTAACCAAAAAAGTGTTAAACAAATCAAAATATATTTTATATATGAGATTATTCAAAGTAGCCACCCTTTGCCTTGATGACAGCTTTGCACACTCTTGGCATTCTCTTAACCAGCTTCATGAGGTAGTCACCTGGAATGCATTTCAATTAACAGGTGTGCCTTGATAAAAGTTAATTTGTAGAATTTCTTTCCTTCTTAATGTTGTGACAAGTTAGGGATGGTATACAGAAGATAGACCTAATTGGTAAAAAGACCAAGTCCATATTATGGCAAGAAGAGCTCAAATAAGCGAAAATAAATGGCAATCCATCATTACTTTAAGACATGAAGGTCAGTCAATCTGGAAGTTCTTCAAGTGCAGTCGCAGAAACCATCAAGCGCTATGATGAAACTGGCTCTGAGGACCGCCACAGGAAAGAAAAACCCAGAGTTAACTCTGCTGCAGAGGATAAGTTCATTAGAGTTACCAGCCTCAGAAATTGCAACCAAATAAATGCTTCACTGAGTTCAAGTAACAGACACATCTCAACATTAACTGTTCAGAGGAGACTGCGTGAATCAGGCCTTCATGGTTGAATTGCTGCAAAGAAACCACTACTAAAGGACACCAATAATAAGAAGAGACTTGCTTGGGCCAAGAAACACAAGCAATGGACATTACACCGGTGGAAATCTGTCCTTTTGGGCCATATTTGAGATTTTTGGAGTAGGTAAATGGATGATCTCCCCATGTGTGGTTCCCACTATGAAGCATGGAGGAGGAGGTGTGATGGTGTGGGGTTGCTTTGCTGGTGACACTGTCAGTGATTTATTTTTTTTAATCTTCAAGGCACACTTAACCGATCCTCCACCAAATTTCACAGTGGGTGCGAGGCACTGTGGCTTGTAGGCCTCTCCAGGTCCCGCACCCACTGTGAAATTTTGTGGAGGATCGGTGATGATCTGGGGGTGCTTCAGCAAGGCTGGAATCGGGCAGATTTGTCTTGGTGAAGAACGCATGAATCAAGCCACATAAAAGGTTGTCCTGGAAGAAAACTTGCTTCCTTCTGCTCTGACAATGTTCCCCAACTCTGAGGATTGTTTTTTTCCAGCAGGACAATGCTCCATGCCACACAGCCAGGTCAATCAAGGTGTGGATGGAGGACCACCAGATCAAGACCCTGTCATGTCCAGCCCAATCTCCAGACCTGAACCCCATTGAAAACCTCTGGAATGTGATCAAGAGGAAGATAGATGGTCACAAGTCATCAAACAAAGCCGAGCTGCTTGAATTTTTTTGCGCCAGGAGTGGCATAAAGTCACCCAACATCAATGTGAAAGATTGGTGGAGAGCATGCCAAGACGCATGAAAGCTGTGATTGAAAATCAGGGTTGTTCCACCAAATATTGATTTCTGAACTATTCCTAAGTGAAAATATTAGTATTGTGTTGTTTAAAAATTAATATGAACTTATTTTCTTTGCATTATTCGAGGTCTGACAACACTGCATCTTTTTTGTTATTTTGACCAGTTGTCATTTTCTGCAAATATATGCTCTAAATGACAATATTTTTATTTGGAATTTGGGAGAAATGTTGTCAGTAGTTTATAGAATAAAACAATGTTCATTTTACCCAAACACATACCTATAAATAGTAAAACCAGAGGAGAGCTGTGTATATACACTACCGTTCAAAAGTTTGGGGTCACTTAGAAATTCCTTGTGTTTGAAAGAAAGCACATTTTTTGTCCATTACAATAACACCAAATTGATCAGAAATACAGTGTAGACTTTGTTAATGTTGTAAATGACTATTGTAGCTGGAAACGGCAGATTTTTAATGGAATATCTACATAAGCGTACAGAGGCCCATTATCAGCAACCATCACTCCTGTGTTCCAATAGCACGTTGTGTTAGCTAATCCAAGTGTATAATTTTAAAAGGCTAAGTGATCATTAGAAAACCCTTTTGCGATAATGTTAGAACAGCTGAAAACTGTTGTTCTGATTAAAAAGAAGCAATAAAACTGGCCTTTAGACTAGTTGAGTATCTGGAGCGTCAGCATTTGTGGGTTCGATTACAGGCTCAAAATGGCCAGAAACAAAGAGCTTTCTTCTGAAACTCGTTAGTCTATTCTGTTGTGAGAAATGAAGGCTATTCCATGTGAGAAATTGCCAAGAAACTGAAGATCTCGTACAACGCTGTGTCCTACTCCCTTCACAGAACAGCACAAACTGGCTCTAACCAGAATAGAAAGAGGAGTGGGAGGCCCCGGTGCACAACTGAGCAAGAGGACAAGTATATTAGTGTCTAGTTTGAGAAACAGACGCCTCACAAGTCCTCAACTGGCAGCTTCATTAAATAGTACCCGCAAAACACCAGTCTCAATGGTCGTCATGGACCCTGACCTCTACCTCAGGGGTCCCAAACTTTTTTGGCCCACGACCCCATTTTGATATCTGAAAATTCTCGCGACCCCAACCATGTGAAAAACATTATGGAATTAACAGCCAATGTTATCTTTTTTATTTGGGGCTATTGAAGTCAATTGAAAAACATTCTAACAGTATTTCTGATTGTCTTTTCCACTCACCATCACATACTTTTAATGTGGCGCTATGACAGTCACTATCTCACTACCACTAATGAGATGGGTGTACTTGATGCGAGTCGCGTCAGAGCTTCTCAAAGTCTGGGCAGTCGACAGTGTGCACCTTAACTCTGCGGTCACATCCAACCTGGATGAATATTTAGTTTTAATGCAGACGAGAGTACTGAATCCAGCTTCACATAGATATGAGCTGGTGATGGTTACCATGGGTTTTATGGTGCTACAAGACAACTGGGAACTCTGGAAAATACAAGGTGGAAGCATGATGTCAGTGATCTTAAGGTCAGAAAGTCGGAGCTCTAGAAAGAGGCCCAAGATTCAGAGTTCCCAGTTGTTTTGAACGCAGCAGGGTGTTCCCAACAGGGTGTTCCCAACAGGGTGTTCCCGACAGGGTTTTCCCTTTGAGTCAGGAACCAAAACTCCTCTGTTGTGACTCGTGAATGTATTCAGTCACATAACGGCTCGATCAGCTGTTTAATTTCACTTACCGGCAAGTCATCTGAGCTAGGGTCACAGTCAAACGGATTGGGAAGTAGGTCCCAAAGTGCCCTTCCAGGTGTTTGAGGTGAGCAGTCATCACTCGTGTGGGACACTTACTGATGCTGTTTTCTATTAGAAACATGCACAGCCGAGGGTAGGGGGCATGGCTCGCTTTTGAAAGACTCTCTCTCCAATAAGAATTATATCCTCTGAATCCACTGATTCTGTCACTCGTCTGTAGCATGTTTTTGTATTTCCCCTGCATGCTTGCATTCAGTTCGTTCAGTTTACCAAATATGTATGTTACATAGGCAAGGAGACACATTTTATTTTCATTACAAAGAAAGTCAGCCAAGTCTGTTTTTATACATCCATTGTGAATGACAACAGTTATTCTCTCAATGCGAAAAATCTTTCCAACACTCCCCCTCGATAACTACCAAGCCTCGGTATGAAATAGTGCATTGTCCTGCTCTGATCCCGTATCTAAACGCAACATGCAACAGTTCATGTCAGGAAATCGGTCAATTTAAATAAATTCGTGGCCCTAATCTTTGGATTTCACGACTGGGAATACAGATATGCATTGGTTCGTCACAGATACCTTGTGACCACCATTTGCCTCATGCAGCGAGACACATCTCCTTCACATAGATTTGATCAGCCTGTTGATTGTGGAATGTTGTGCCACTCCTCTTCAATGGCTATGGAAAGATGTTGGATATTGGCGGGAACTGGAACACGCTGTCGTACACGTCGATCCAGACCATCCAAAACATGCTCAATGGGTGATATGTCTGGTGAGTATGCAGGCTATTGGACCATTTTCAGCTTCCAGGAATTGTGTACAAATCCTTGCGACATGGGGTCTTGCAGTCGTTTTCTGTAGCTTATGCCTGCCCATACCATAACCCCACTGCCACCATGGGACACTCTATTTACTTAACGCCATACACGCTGTCTGCCATTTGCCCGGTACAGTTGTAACCGGGATGCATCCATGAAGACTTCACCTCTCTAGCATGCCAGTGGCCATTTGAAGGTGAGAATTTACCCCCTGAAGTCTGTTACGACGCCGAACTGTAGTCAAGTCAAGACCCTGGTGAGGGCGACGAGTATGCAGATGAGCTTCCCTGAGAGAGTTTCTGACAGTTTGTGCAGAAATTCTTTGGTTGTGCAAAAACCCACTGTTTCATCAGCTGTCTGGGTGGCTGGTCTCAGACGATCCCGCAGGTGAACAAGCCGGATGTAGAGGTCCTGGGCTGGCGTGGTTACACGTGGTATGCTGTTGTGTAGCCGGTTGGACGCACTGCCAAATTCTCTAAAAGGCGGCTTATGGTAGAAAAATGAACATTACGTTTGCTGGCAAACGCTCTGGTGGACATTCCTACAGTCAGCATGCCAATTGCACGCTCCCTCAACATTTTGAGACGTCTGTGGCATTGTGTTGTTACAAAGCTGCCCAATGTGCACCTGTGTAATGATCATGGTTTTGCAACAGCTAATGGGGATCCTAATAAAATACCAAATGCCATTTTGATCAGCTTCTTGATATGCCACACCTGTCAGGTGGATGGAATATCTTGGCAAATGAGAAATGTTCACTAACAGGGATGTAAGAAAATTTGCATACAGAATTTGAGAGAGACGAGCTTTTTGTGTGTGGAAAATTTCGGGAATCTTTTATTTCAACTCATGATATAGAAATGAGTGTATGTGCCTTTGACTCCCCTCATTGTTTTCACCATACCAAATACAGCTGCTAGTATCAAAGTCTCTGCAATAGTGTGTGGTGTCATAGCGTAGTGGGCCTAGCCATTCACCGTGGGAATGATTCAAGTGCAACGGTTAAGTGCCACCTTTTCCCATGATCTAAGGGTGCTTTCTGGTTGAATTTCACCTTTTTAGATTTTATTAATATTCATTTACATTTTTAAGGTTAACCACATTGAAATGATTGACATACAAAGACGATATTATAATATATACTGTATATGTTTTGATATTATTATTATTTTTTAATCAGGATTTTGTAAATTCTCCCGCAACCCCATTTTCATATCAGGCGAACCCCCCTAGTTTGCTCTAACCTGTAACCTCTCTTTTCTCCCCAGCATGACTTTGTACGTCTGGAGCGCCCCCCGCGGGTCCTCATGGATTTGATCCAGAGGACCAAGGACGCGGTGAGGGAGCTGGACAACCTGCAGTACCGTAAGATGAAGAAGATCCTATATCAGGAAAAACACATGGGGGAGAGCCAGGAGGAGGAGGAGGTAAGGATGGAAAGGGGGAGCCAGGAAGGGGAGAGGATAGGAGGAGGAGGAAGGGAGAGCCAAGAGGAGGAGAGGATGAGGAGGAAGGGTGGAGGAAGTACAGTTGAAGTCAGAAGTTTACATAAACCTTAGCCAAATGCATTTAAACTCAGTTTTTCACAATTCCTGACATTTAATCCTAGTAAAAATTCTGTCTTAGGTCAGTTAGGATCACCACTTTATTTTAAGAATGTGAAATGTCAGAATAATAGTAGAGAAAGTAATTTATTTCAGATTTTATTTATTTCATCACATTCCCAGTGGGTCAGTAGTTTTTCATTCACTCAATTAGTATTTGGTAGCATTGCCTTTTAAATTGTTTAACTTGGGTCAATGTTTTGGGTAGCCTTCCACAAGCATCCCACAATTAATTGGGTGAATTTTGGCCCATTCCTCCTGACAGAGCTGGTGTAACTGAGTCAGGTTTGTAGGCCTCTTTGCTCGCACACACTTTTTCAGTTCTGCCCACAAATGTTCTATACAATTGAGGTCAGGGCTTTGTGACGGCCACTCCAATACCTTGACTTTGTTGTCCTTAAGCCATTTTGCCACAACTTTGGAAGTATGCATGGGGTCATTGTCCATTTGGAAGACCCATTTGCGACCAAGCTGTGCTGAGGTCTCTCCTCACTGCTACACACACATGTGGTTTTGATTTCCCTGTGCTGGTGTCTCTCCTCACTGCCACACAGACAGGTGGTATTGATTTCCCTGTGCTGAGGTCTCTCCTCACTGCCACACAGACAGGTGGTTTTGATTTCCCTGTGCTGAGGTCTCTCCTAACTGCCACACAGACAGGTGGTATTGATTTCCCTGTGCTGAGGTCTCTCCTAACTGCCACACAGACATGTGGTTTTGATTTCCCTGTGCTGAGGTCTCTCCTCACTGCCACACAGACAGGTGGTTTTGATTTCCCTGTGCTGAGGTCTCTCCTCACTGCTACACAGACAGGTGGTATTGATTTCCCTGTGCTGGTGTCTCTCCTAACTGCCACACAGACATGTGGTTTTGATTTCCCTGTGCTGAGGTCTCTCCTCACTGCCACACAGACATGTGGTTTTGATTTCCCTGTGCTGGTGTCTCTCCTCACTGCCACACAGACATGTGGTTTTGATTTCCCTGTGCTGAGGTCTCTCCTCACTGCTACACACACATGTGGTTTTGATTTCCCTGTGCTGAGGTCTCTCCTCACTGCTACACACACATGTGGTTTTGATTTCCCTGTGCTGCTGTCTCTCCTCACTGCCACACAGACAGGTGGTTTTGTGCCACAAGCTCTGTTTTGTATGACACACTCAAGCATGCTGATCCTTTTAGGAGGGACAGACACGGACACAGAAACGGACACGGACAGGACTGACATCGATATTGTCTGTCCAGGTGAAATGGGCTATTTAGCATGACTTTGACTCTGTTGCCCTCTGGATGGCAGGACATTATTTCTGTTGTATCAAGGTCACTCCAAGCTTAATGAGGCTATTTGTAAACCCATATTTACAGTTGAGCGGTGGGAAGTGGCAAGGGGTGTGTGTATATTTCCCACAGTGTGTGTAGACTGATTACCATCTCTCTCTCCTCCAGGACTGTGAGCAGGCCAGCTGTAAGATGAACAGCCTGGGCAGTAACCACTCCCTCCCCAGCACCTCAGTCAGTACAGGAAGCCAGAGCAGCAGCGTCAACAGCATGCAGGAGGTCCTAGACGAGAGTTGCTCTGACATGACCATGATGCACCATGACTACGACAGCAGCTTAGAGTCCTCCGCACAGTCCAAGAAGGTATTATTGACAGAGGGAGAGAAACACACACACATACACGCACACACACCAAGAAGGTAATACTGACAGAGTGAGAGAGCAGGAGAGAGGCGGCCGGACAGCAGGAGAGACACACACACACACACACACTATAAAACTAGCACTAGCAGTGTCCCTCCAGCTAGTCACTCACTCCAACACTACCCACGTCCTCAAGAATGATGCAAACAAACATGAACACACACATCAAGAAGGTACTACTCATCTAGCCCCTCAATCTCTCTAGCCAGCCAGCCAGTCAGCCATCAACCACCTACACCAAACTTAAACCCACGTCCTGAAGAATGACAGCTCTCAGAGATGTACAAACGCTCATACACACAGGAGGGGTAGTGATACACTCCAACCCTCACCCACATAATGACACACAGGAGGGGTAGTGATACACTCCAACCCTCACCCACATAATGACACACAGGAGGGGTAGTGATACACTCCAACCCTCACCCACATAATGACACACAGGAGGGGTAGTGATACACTCCAACCCTCACCCAAATAATGACACACAGGAGGGATAGAAATACACTCCAACCCTCACCCACATAATGACACACAGGAGGGATAGCGATACACTCCAACCCTCACCCACATAATGACACACAGGAGGGATAGCGATACACTCCAACCCTCACCCACATAATGACACACAGGAGGGGTAGTGATACACTCCAACCCTCACCCACATAATGACACACAGGAGGGATAGCGATACACTCCAACCCTCACCCACATAATGACACACACAAACAGAACCTACCTCGCCGCGGTATTCATATAATCATACTAACCCAACAGCCTTCAATTAAAAGCACTGATGCCATGGAAACCAAAGATACATCCTTCCACTTTTAAAATGCTGCTCAGCTTTATTCCTGTAAAGATGATACACACACAGAGCCAGAGTTCATCACTCCTGTAAATCACACTTTGAGAACAAATATGCCCTAATCTCTCCTCTCCTCTCCTCTCCTCTCACCTGGCGTTGTCACACAGGCTGAGCGTTGAGCTGCACACACTGCTGAATGGTTGATATTCATTCTGAATACCCTGCATGTCTCAGGCATCACAGCACACACAGGCACACTCACACTTCAAACCTGCAGATTATGAGATGTTTGTTTCCTCCTCTTCAGCCACATGTCTTTCCTGGTCTTTATCATTTAGTTAACTGTTATTAGCGATGGGTGTATGGGTTGCTGATATGTCACAAGGCCAGCATGGGTGTATAGGAACAAGAGAAGGTGGCATGTTGTCTGTCTATAGATACACACTGATAAAGAGTTCCTACATGTACAGTGCCTTCAGAAAGTATTCACACCCCTTTACTCTTTCCACGTTTTGTTGTTTTACAAAGTGGGATTAAAATTGATTTAATTGTAATTTTTTGTCAACGATCTACACAAAATACTCAAATGTGAAAGTGGAAGAAAAAATGCACATTTGTAAAATAAAACACTAATATACAGTATCTTGATTAGATAAGTTAATACATGTTAGAATCACCTTTGAGTCTTTCTGGGTAAGTCTAAGAGCTTTCCACACCTGGATTATCCAACATTTGCCCATTATTATTTTTAAAATTCTTCAAGCTCTGTCAAATTGGTTGTTGATCGTTGCTAGACAGCCATTTCCAGGTTTTGCAATGCATGTTCAAGTAGATTTAAGTCAAAACTGTTGCTCGGCCACACATTCTTGGTATGCAACTCCAGTGTATATTTGGCCTTGTTTTTGTTTATTGTCCTGCTGAAAGGTGAATTACTCTCCTGGTATCTGGTGGAAATCAGATTGAACCAGGTTTTCCTTTAGGATTTTGCCTGTGGTTAGCTCTATTTTGTTTATTTTTTATCCTGAGAAACTCCCCAGTCCTTAATGATTACAAGCATACCCAAAACATGACACACTGAAAATATTGTGTGTTATACAGTAATATATTGTATTGGATTTGCCCCAAACATAACACTTTGTATTCAGGACAAAAAGTAATTTGCTTTGACACATTTTTTGCAGTATTACTTTAGTGCCTTGTTGCAAACAGGATGCATGTTTTAGAATATTTTTATTCTGTACAGGCCGGAGGGGATGGCTGCCGTTTTATGGGCTCTTAACCAACTGTGCTATTTTTAGTTTTTTCACATTGTTTGTAAATCGCCTCCACCATCGGTTCTATTGGCCAACGTGCAATCAGTGGAGAATAAACTGGATGATCTCCATTCGAGACTATCCTACCAACGGGACATTAAAAACTGTAATATCTTATGTTTCACCGAGTCGTGGCTGAATGACGACACGGATAATATACAGTTGGCTGGGTTTTCTGTGCATCGGCAGGACAGAACAGCTACGTCTAGTAAGACGAGGGGTGGGGGGGTGTTTATTTGTCAATAACAGCTGGTGCGCCATATCTAATATTATAGAGGTCTCAAGGTATTGCTCGCCTGAGGTAGAGTACCTCATGATAAGCTGTAGACCACACTATCTACCAGAGCTGGGACCAAGTCATTGTTTTACAAGTCTCAAGTCTTAGCACTCAAGTCCCAAGTCAAGACAGGCAAGTCCGAGTCAAGTCTCAAGTCACAACCGACAAGTATTAAGTCAAGTCTCAAGTCCTAAACTTTGAGTTTCGAGTCCTTAACAAGTCATAATGTGCTCTTCACCAAATGTAATACCATTTCATATTTTTAACAAGAGTAATATTTAGTATATTACATTTACGCAAATCATGAATGCTTTTAAAAGTATATTTATTATTTTCCAAATAATCTTTATATTTCCATGGAAATACATGGGTAGCCATAAGAAAGACCCCCCCCCCCCCCCCCCCATTTTTTGTTGATACAGCGTAGTCTTTATATCTGAAAATAATAACTTTGTGTATCATCTTTCCAAAGGCTCCATCTGAATTCACTCGCCGACGTTCCTCTGCACTCCACCGACCTTCCACACACAACTTTTTCAATTTGATTGGCTGCTGTCCGATTCAAACTGTAATCCGTTAAATGAAGAGTTGGTGCCCTGCACACTTTTTTTTAATAGCATCATTTGTAATATTTGGGCTTGGGGAGGGTATCAAGTCAGGTCAAGTCAAAAGGCTCAAGTCCAAGTTAAGTCACGAGTCATTGGTGTTAAAGTCAACGTCGAGTTGCATGTCGTCATATTTGTGACTCGAGTCCACACCTCTTCTATCTACCAAGAGAGTTTTCGTCTATATTTTTCGTAGCCATCTATTTACCACCACAAACCGATGCTGGCACTAAGACCACATTCAACAAGGTGTATAAGGTTATAAGCAAACAAGAAAATGTTCAGGTAGCCTAGTGGTTAGAGCGTTGGGCCTGTAACCGAAAGGTTGCTGAATTGAATCCCCGAGCTGACAAGGTAAAAATCTGTTGTTCTGACCCTGAGCAAGACAGTTAACCCACTGTTCCCCGGGCGCCGTTGACATGGATGTCGATTATGGCAGCCCTCCGCACCTCTCTGATTCAGAGGGGTTGGGTTAAATGCGGAAGACACATTTCAGTTGAATGCATTCAGTTGTACAACTGACTAGGTATCCCCCTTTCCTTTCCTTCATCCAGAAGCGGCGCTCCTAGTGGCCGGGGAATTTAATGCAGGCAATCCATTTTACCTTATTTCTACCAGCATGTCACGTGCAACCGGAGGAGAAAATAAACTCTAGTCCTCCTTTATTCCACACACAGAGATGCATACAAAGCTCACCCTCCATTTGGCAAATCTGACCATAATTCTATCCTCCTGATTCCTGCTTTCAATTAAAAACTAAAGCAGGAAGTACCAGTGACTCGCTCAATACAGAAGTGGTCAGATGATGCGGATGCTACCCTACAGGACTGTTTTGCTAGCACATACTGGAATATGTTCCGGGATTCATCCAATGGCATTGAGGAGTATACCACCTCAGTCACCGGCTTCATCAATAATTGCATTGACGACGTCGTGCCTACAGTGATCATATGTACATATCCCAACCAGAAGCCATGGATTACAGGCTGCATCCACACCGAGCTAGGAGAGGGACACTAATCCGGACGCTTATAAGAAATCGGGCTATGCTCTCAGACGAACCATCAAACAGGCAAAGCATCAATACAGGACTAAGATTGAATCCTACTACACCGGCTTAGACGCTCACCGGATGTGGCAGGGCTTGCAAACTTCTACGGACTACAAAAGGAAACCAAGCCTCGAGCTGCCCAGTGATGTGAGCCTACCAGACGAGCTAAATGCCTTTTATGCTTGCTTCGAGGCAAGCAACACTGAAGCATGCATGCTGTCCCGGATGACTGTGTGATACCGCTCGCTCTCCATAGGCGTAGACCTTTTAAACAGGTCAACATTCACAAGGCCCGCAAAGCTCATCACTAAGCTGAGGACAATGGGACTAAACACCTCCCTCTGCAATTGGATCCTGGACTTCCTGACGGGCCACCCCCGGGTGGTAAGGGTAGGCAACAACACATCTGCCACGCTGATCCTCAACACGGGGTCCCCTCAATGTTTACTCCCTGTTTACCCATGACTGCGTGGCCAAGCACGACTCCAACACCATCATTAAGTTTGCTGATGACACAACAGTGACAACAATAAGACAGCCTATAGGGAGGAGGTCAGAGACCTGGCAGTGTGGTGCCAGGATAACAACCTCTCCCTCAACGTGTGCAAGACAAAGGAGATGATCGTGGAGTACAGGAAAAGGATGGCCAAACACACCCCATTCACATCGAAGGGAGTGTAGTGGAGCGAGTCAAGAGTTTCAAGTTCCTTGGTGTCCACATCACCAACAAACTATCATGGTCAAACACACCAAGACAGTTGTGAAGAGGGCACGACAACACTTTTTCCCCCTCAGGAGACTGAAAAGATTTGGCATGGGTCCCCAGATCCGGAGCGCCACGTCTAGGTCCAAAAGGCTCCTTAACAGCCCAAGCCATAACATTTCTGAACAATTATTCAAATGGACACCCGGACTGTTTACATTGATCCCCCAACCCCCACTTTGTTTTCACACTGCTGCTATTCGCTGTTTATTATCTATGCATAGTCACTTTACCTACATGTACAAATTACTTTGACTCAGCTGTATCCCCGCACATTGACTCGGTACCAGTACCCCCTGTATATAACCTCAGTATTGTTATTTTATTGTGTTCTTTTTTATTAGATTTTTTACTTTAGTTTATTTAGTAAATATTTTCCTAACTGCATTGTTGGTTAAGGGCTTGTAAGTAAGCATTTCACTGTTGTTTTCGGAGCATGTGACAAATAACATTTGATTTGATTTATTGCACACACAGTGATGCAACTTATTTTGTGCCTTGTTATTTAGGCTTGCCATAACAAAGGGGTTGACTGAAGACAATTAAGCTTTTCATTTTGAATTAATAATACATTTAAAATTACAACAATTCCACTTTGACACTATGGGGTATAGGCCAGTGACAACAAATATCAATTTAATCCGTTGCAAATTCAGGCTGTAACACAACAAAATGTGTAAAAGGAAAATTTCTGAAGGCACTGTAACTGGTCAACCGGTCATGAACTGACATAAAATATGTAGGTTTATACACACTCCAATTTGATAGTCTAACTATCTAACGTTGGCTTGAGTTCAGTACAAAACTGTCCACTACCAACCTGTGGCACTACAGAACTATGAGAGAACAACCACCGTACCTATCCTCCGCCAGACGCCCTATATGAAGAATCATTTGGCTACTAATAATGCAACGTTCAATTATATCAACTACAGTTACATTTAGGTTTTGAAGTTACAGGCCATGAAATTCAACGTTTCTCCCGTCTCTCTCTCTCCTCAGGACCACAGGTATAACTGGGATAATGGTCTGAAACCTGACCTCAGGCCGGAGCTGATGCCGTTATCCTCTGACATGAGCCAGGCACACAACTACCGCCACAACAACTTCTCCACCATCAAATCAGCATCACTTGTAAGGGTCAACCCCCCTTTATCTCTCTAGCTTCATTTATCTCTCCTTTCTCTCTACTATCCACCATCGAATCAGCATCACTGGAAAGGGCTACCATCATAGGTCACTCTCCCTGGGTGATACCAAGTCTCCCTCATACTCTGTCCATCTTTACCTTTCCTCTTTCCTTTGTGTCTCACATGATGTCTCTCTCTAGCTTCCTCTTTCCTTTTGTATTCTTTCTCTTGTTCTCACTCTATTCTTTCTCTTTCTCTCCCTCGCTCCCTCCCTCTCTGTGTCCTTCCACTCACTCAAGCCCTTTGTGTTCTCCCAGTCCTTCACTCTGCTTCCGCTCCTCTTCACCTCTCCCTCCTTCTCTCCCTCCTTCTCTCCCTCCCTCGCTCATTCTCTCCTGTACTTTTCCCCTCGCTAATATATCACTCTCTTGGTGTTCCCGAGTGGTGCAGCGGTCTAAAGCACTGCATCTCATTGCGACACTACAGTCCCTGGTTCGAATCCAGGCTGAGTCACATCTGGCTGTGATTGGCAGTCCCATAGGGCGGCGCACAATTGGCCCAGCGCCGTCCGAGTTTGGCCGTGGTATGCCGTCATGTAAATAAGAATTTGTTCTTAACTGACTTGCCTAGTTAAATAAAGGTTAAATAAATCAAAATAAATACTCCGACCCCCTCTGTCTTAAGTCTGGAGGGGTGCAGTGCAGTATGGAGTAAGATTACCCTCCCTGCCTATCTCTCTCGCACTCTTTCTCCATGTATGTTGTCATGGATACAAGGCTCCAGTAAGCAGTCAGTCAGTTGCAATGGTGTCTATGGTCTGTCTGTTCTCCCACTGGATTCAATGGTGTCTATGGTCTGTCTGTTCTCCCACTGGATTCAATGGTGTCTTTGGTCTGTCTGTCCTCCCACTGGATTCAATGGTGTCTTTGGTCTCTCTGTCCTCCCACTGGTTTTAAGCCCTGGACTGGCTTTGGCACTGGGGTATCAGTGTCCTTAACATGCCATGTGTTAGGCTAGACTTACTGACTGGGTTCCGGTTCTGGATACTTGGTTCTGACTGCCATAGGTAGTGTTTATTTGATATTTTATAAATAGTGCGAAATCAGCACTCTGACTGTTAATCAAATGAATTGGTTAAGTGAGTTGGTTGTTCACGTGGTGGTTGTTTTATGAGGCAGGGTATTGTGGTGTTGATTCCCCATTGCGGTAGGTATGAGTTGCATTCAGACAGCGTGGAGTCTGTTGCTGCTGCAATGAGTCGATGACATCATCGCTTTCTGCCGCCGTGAGGCGGGCACGCGTCCCCTGATGGACCCGGCACTGCTCGCTCAGACTGGAAAGAACAGGTAGAGGGGGGGGGGGGGGAATTACAATGTAGAGGGAGGGAGAAAATGAATGGGATGGACAGAGAGGAGAAAAACATACACACAATGGAGGGAGGGAGACTAAAGGAAGAGAGCGTGAGAGTATAGAGAGATTAATAAACACAGACAGACAGATGGACAAGAGAGCCAGTCAAGTAGGCCCGAGAGGAATAAGAATGAAGTAGAGAGGAGAGGAATGTGACTGAAGGAGAGAGGAGAGGAATGTGACTGAAGGAGAGAGGAGAGGAATGTGACTAAAGTAGAGAGGAGAGGAATGTGACTGAAGGAGAGAGGAGAGGAATGTGACTGAAGGAGAGAGGAGAGGAATGTGACTGAAGGAGAGAGGAGAGGAATGTGACTGAAGGAGGGAGGAGAGGAATGTGACTGAAGGAGAGAGGAGAGGAATGTGACTGAAGTAGAGAGGAGAGGAATGTGACTGGAGGAGAGAGGAGAGGAATGTGACTGAAGGAGAGAGGAGAGGAATGTGACTGAAGGAGAGAAGAGAGGAATGTGACTGAAGTAGAGAGGAGAAGAATGTGACTGAAGTAGAGAGGAGAGGAATGTGACTGAAGGAGAGAGGAGAGGAATGTGACTGAAGGAGAGAGGAGAGGAATGTGACTGAAGGAGAGAGGAGAGGGATGTGACTGAAGGAGAGAGGAGAAGAATGTGACTGAAGTAGAGAGGAGAGGAATGTGACTGAAGGAGAGAGGAGAGGAATGTGACTGAAGGAGAGAGGAGAGGAATGTGACTGAAGGAGAGAGGAGAGGGATGTGACTGAAGGAGAGAGGAGAGGAATGTGACTGAAGGAGAGAGGAGAGGAATGTGACTGAAGGAGAGAGGAGAGGAATGTGACTGAAGGAGAGAGGAGAGGAATGTGACTGAAGTAGAGAGGAGAGGAATGTGACTGGAGGAGGGAGGAGAGGAATGTGACTGAAGGAGAGAGGAGAGGAATGTGACTGAAGTAGAGAGGAGAGGAATGTGACTGAAGGAGGGAGGAGAGGAATGTGACTGAAGGAGAGAGGAATGTGACTGAAGGAGAGGAATGTGACTGAAGGAGGGAGGAGAGGAATGTGACTGAAGGAGGGAGAGAAGGAGAGGAATGTGACTGAAGGAGGGAGGAGAGGAATGTGACTGAAGGAGAGGAATGTGACTGAAGGAGGGAGGAGAGGAATGTGACTGAAGGAGGGAGGAGAGGAATGTGACTGAAGGAGAGAGAGAAGGAAAGGAATGTGACTGAAGGAGAGAGAGGAGAGGAATGTGACTGAAGGAGAGAGAGAAGGAGAGGAATGTGACTGAAGGAGAGAGAGGAGAGGAATGTGACTGAAGGAGAGAGCGAAGGAGAGGAATGTGACTGAAGGAGGGAGGAGAGGAATGTGACTGAAGGAGGGAGAGAAGGAGAGGAATGTGACTGAAGGAGAGAGAGGAGAGGAATGTGACTGAAGGAGAGGAATGTGACTGAAGGAGGGAGGAGAAGAATGTGACTGAAGGAGAGAGAGAATGAGAGGAATGTGACTGAAGGAGAGAGGAGAGGAATGTGACTGAAGGAGAGAGAGAAGGAGAGGAATGTGACTGAAGGAGAGAGGAGAGGAATGTGACTGAAGGAGAGGAATGTGACTAAAGGAGAGAGGAGAGGAATGTGACTGAAGGAGAGAGGAGAGGAATGTGACTGAAGGAGAGAGAAGGAGAGGCATGTGACTGAAGGAGAGAGAAGGAGAGGAATGTGACTGAAGGAGAGAGAGGAGAGGAATGTGACTGAAGGAGAGAGGAGAGGAATGTGACTGAAGGAGAGAGAGAAGGAGAGGAATGTGACTGAAGGAGAGAGAGAAGGAGAGGAATGTGACTGAAGGAGAGAGGAGAGGAATGTGACTGAAGGAGAGAAAGAAGGAGAGGAATGTGACTGGAGAGAGGAGAGGAATGTGACTGGAGGAGAGAGGAGAGGAATGTGACTGAAGGAGAGGAATGTGACTGAAGGAGAGAGAAGGAGAGGAATGTGACTGAAGGAGAGAGAAGGAGAGGCATGTGACTGAAGGAGAGAGAAGGAGAGGCATGTGACTGAATGAGAGAGGAGAGGAATGTGACTGAAGGAGAGGCATGTGACTGAAGGAGAGAGAAGGAGAGGAATGTGACTGAAGGAGAGAGAAGGAGAGGAATGTGACTGGAGGAGAGAGAAGGAGAGGAATGTGACTGAAGGAGAGGCATGTGACTGAAGGAGAGAGAAGGAGAGGAATGTGACTGAAGGAGAGAGAAGGAGAGGCATGTGACTGAAGGAGAGAGAAGAGAGGTGCACTCTGTCTGATCTCACTGAATGAAGCGTTAGATATCAGTTAAGGGGAGAAAGAGAAGAGAGGATGGTGAGCCTCATCTGGAGGAGAGAGGGAGGAATGGGGTTATTACAGGTCAGCCCGACTGGCAGAGGGAGGGAGGGGTACAAAATAATATTTATTAACACTTCTATGCCCTTCTGAGATATGTAACTTTTGTTTTAGTCCACATACAGTACCAGTCAAAAGTTTGGACACACTTACTCATTCCAGGGTTTTTCTTTATTTTTACAATTTTCTACATTGTAGAATAAATGGAAGACATCAAAACTATGAAATAACACATATGGAATCATGTAGTAACCAAAAAAGTGTTGAACAAATAAAAATATATTTTATATTTGAGATTCTTCAAATAGCGCCACCCTTTGCCTTGATGACAGCTTTCCACACTCTTGGCATTCTCTTAACCAGCTTCACCTGGGATGCTTTTCCAACAGTCTTGAAGGAGTTCCCACATATGCTGAGCACTTGTTGGCTGTTTTTCCTTCACTCTGCAGTCAAACTCATCCCAAACCATCTCAATTGGGTTGAGGTCGGGTGATTGTGGAGGCCAGGTCATCTGATGCAGGTGAAAGCTATGATCCCTTATTGATGTCACTTGTTAAATCTGCTTCAATCAGTGTAAATGGAGGGGAGGAGACAGGTAAAATAAGGATTTTTAAGCCTTGAGACAACTGAGACATGGATTTTGTATGTGTGCCATTCAAAGGGTGAATGGGCAAGACAAAATATTTAAGTGCCTTTGAACGGGATAGGTGCCAGGCTCACCAGTTTGGGTCAAGAACTGCAATGCTGTTGGGTTTTTCACGCTCAACAGTTTCCCGTGTGTATCAAGAATGGTCCACCACCAAAAGGACATCCAGCCAACTTGGAGGGCCATCATCCCTGTTGAACGCTTTCGACACCTTGTAGAGTTTCCAACAAATGTTGTCTGTGCTGAGGGCAAAAGAGGGTGCAACTCAATATTAGGAAGGTGTTTCTAATGTTTTGTACATTGAGTGTATAACACATGTTGAAAATAAATAACACTTTTATTCAAAACACACATCAAGGAACCCTTGATCAACCAGGTCATTGGCTGAGTAGCTTACCTGGCGAAAGGTCAAAAATGCCCTCACAATCAAATAAATCTTAACCTTTGACCTGGAAGTGTTCCCCCCTGGATCGTATTTCCCTTCTTTGAGCCCAGCCTGTGAATGGCGATCACATGACATGACTTGGCCTGTGGTGGCAGCAAGGTGAAAGCAAGTGATTAGGATTGTCCCTGCATCACAGTAGAGGTATTGATTCAGATAGATTAGGAGGGAATCTCTATATCTCATCCTTTCTCTACTTCTCTCTCATTCTCTCCCTCTCGCTCCCCTTTCTCAGCCCCTTCTCTATCTTCCTTTCTGACTCAATTAGGGGGGATCTCTCTCTATCACCCTCTCTCTACTTCTCTCTTTCTCCCTCTCTCAAAGAGGCTTTCATGTGACCCACCTGCTGAACACAGGCTGCTCGGCCCCCAAAAGAGCCCCCTCTGTTCTGCCTGCCAATGGAGTCCGCTCCCTCTCCCTACCTCATTCACAGTTCACACGCCTGCCCCGGTGTGGCTGCCCCGGTGTAGCTAACAGCCACCGCGTTTCTCCAAAGACTTTGTCTAAACGTTAACCAACCAGTGGGTTTGTTGCTTGCCTGGGTAAAGCTGAGTTTAGGGGTTCGGGTGTAGGATATGCCACACATGGTTTCTGGGTGCTCGCACGGTTGTTGAACATGAACGTTGCCATGATGCTTGGGCTTAAGAAGATGAGTTATGAGAAGATGAGGGACTACTATGGGGATCTGGATAGTCCCTTTTGTCAGGTTTGGTTTGTTTGTCATCTTCACACTTTATGTTGTTGTGACTTGGACTAACTTGACTTGACTTTGGCTGACCTAACCAATGTAAATCACATTACATCATAGTCCACTCATCAAGTCAATCTACATTGATTAACCGGTTGGATTTAAATTAGATCTGTATGAACAGGGTATTTATTGAAGACATTTGTTGGATCTCCTCCTTTCTAATGTAGGATCTCCTCCTCCCTCCTCCTTTCTAATGTTGGATCTACTCCTCCCTCCTCCTTTCTAATGTTGGATCTCCTCCTCCCTCCTCCTTTCTAATGTTGGATCTACTCCTCCCTCCTCCTTTCTAATGTTGGATCTCCTCCTCCCTCCTCCTTTCTAATGTTGGATCTACTCCTCCCTCCTCCTTTCTAATGTTGGATCTCCTCCTCCCTCCTCTTTTCTAATGTAGGATCTCCTCCTCCCTCCTCCTTTCTAATGTTGGATCTCCTCCTCCCTCCTCCTTTCTAATGTTGGATCTCCTCCTCCCTCCTCCTTTCTAATGTAGGATCTCCTCCTCCCTCCTCCTTTCTAATGTTGGATCTCCTCCTCCCTCCTCCTTTCTAATGTTGGATCTACTCCTCCCTCCTCCTTTCTAATGTTGGATCTCCTCCTCCCTCCTCCTTTCTAATGTTGGATCTCCTCCTCCCTCCTTTCTAATGTTGGATCTCCTCCTCCCTCCTCCTTTCTAATGTTGGATCTCCTCCTCCCTCCTCCTTTCTAATGTTGGATCTCCTCCTCCCTCCTCCTTTCTAATGTTGGATCTCCTCCTCCCTCCTCCTTTCTAATGTAGGATCTCCTCCTCCCTCCTCCTTTCTAATGTTGGATCTCCTCCTCCCTCCTCCTTTCTAATGTTGGATCTACTCCTCACTCCTTTCTAATGTTAGATCTCCTCCTCCCTCCTTTCTAATGTTAGATCTCCTCCTCCCTCCTTTCTAATGTTAGATCTCCTCCTCCCTCCTTTCTAATGTTAGATCTCCTCCTCCCTCCTTTCTAATGTTAGATCTCCTCCTCCCTCCTTTCTAATGTTGGATCTCCTCCCTCCTTTCTAATGTTGGATCTCCTCCTCCCTCCTTTCTAATGTAGGATCTCCTCCTCCCTCCTCCTTTCTAATGTTGGATCTCCTCCTCCCTCCTTTCTAATGTAGGATCTCCTCCTCCCTCCTCCTTTCTAATGTTGGATCTCCTCCTCCCTCCTTTCTAATGTAGGATCTCCTCCTCCCTCCTCCTTTCTAATGTTGGATCTACTCCTCCCTCCTCCTTTCTAATGTTGGATCTCCTCCTCCCTCCTACTTTCTAATGTTGGATCTAATCCTCCCTCCTTTCTAATGTTAGATCTCCTCCTCCTCCCTCCTCCTTTCTAATGTTGGATCTACTCCTCCCTCCTGTCTAATGTAGGATCTCCTCCTCCCTCCTCCTTTCTAATGTAGGATCTCCTCCTCCCTCCTGTCTAATGTAGGATCTCCTCCTCCCTCCTCCTTTCTAATGTTGGATCTCCTCCCTCCTTTCTAATGTTAGATCTCCTCCTCCCTCCTCCTTTCTAATGTAGGATCTCCTCCTCCCTCCTTTCTAATGTTGGATCTCCTCCTCCCTCCTCCTTTCTAATGTAGGATCTCCTCCTCTCTCCTCCTTTCTAATGTTGGATCTACTCATCCCTCCTTTCTAATGTTGGATCTACTCCTCCCTCTTTTCTAATGTTGGATCTACTCCTCCCTCTTTTCTAATGTTGGATCTCCTCCTCCCTCTTTTCTAATGTTCGATCTACTCCTCCCTCTTTTCTAATGTTGGATCTACTCCCTTCTTTCTAATGTTGGATCTAATCCTCCCTCCTTTCTAATGTTGGATCTACTCCTCCCTCTTTTCTAATGTTCGATCTAATCCTCCCTCCTTTCTAATGTTGGATCTCCTCCTCCCTCCTCCTTTCTAATGTTGGATCTCCTCCTCCCTCCTCCTTTCTAATGTAGGATCTCCTCCTCCCTCCTCCTTTCTAATGTTGGATCTACTCCTCCCTCCTCCTTTCTAATGTTGGATCTACTCCTCCCTCCTCCTTTCTAATGTAGGATCTCCTCCTCCCTCCTCCTTTCTAATGTAGGATCTCCTCCTCCCTCCTCCTTTCTAATGTTGGATCTCCTCCTCCCTCCTCCTTTCTAATGTTGGATCTACTCCTCCCTCCTCCTTTCTAATGTTGGATCTACTCCTCCCTCCTTTCTAATGTTGGATCTACTCCTCCCTCCTTTCTAATGTTGAATATAATCCTCCCTCCTTTCTAATGTTGAATATAATCCTCCCTCCTTTCTAATGTTGGATCTCCTCCTCCCTCCTTTCTAATGTTGAATATAATCCTCCCTCCTTTCTAATGTTGAATATAATCCTCCCTCCTTTCTAATGTTGGATCTCCTCCTCCCTCTTTTCTAATGTTCAATCTACTCCTCCCTCTTTTCTAATGTTGGATCTACTCCTCCCTCCTTTCTAATGTAGGATCTCCTCCTCCCTCTTTTCTAATGTTCAATCTACTCCTCCCTCTTTTCTAATGTTCAATCTACTCCTCCCTCTTTTCTAATGTTGGATCTACTCCTCCCTCCTTTCTAATGTTGGATCTCCTCCTCCCTCCTCCTTTCTAATGTTGGATCTCCTCCTCCCTCCTCCTTTCTAATGTAGGATCTCCTCCTCCCTCCTCCTTTCTAATGTTGGATCTACTCATCCCTCCTTTCTAATGTTGGATCTACTCCTCCCTCTTTTCTAATGTTGGATCTACTCCTCCCTCTTTTCTAATGTTGGATCTCCTCCTCCCTCTTTTCTAATGTTCGATCTACTCATCCCTCCTTTCTAATGTTGGATCTACTCCTCCCTCTTTTCTAATGTTGGATCTACTCCCTTCTTTCTAATGTTGGATCTAATCCTCCCTCCTTTCTAATGTTGGATCTACTCCTCCCTCTTTTCTAATGTTGGATCTACTCCTCCCTCTTTACTAATGTTGGATCTACTCCCTCCTTTCTAATGTTGGATCTACTCCCTCCTTTCTAATGTTGGATCTACTCCTCCCTCTTTTCTAATGTTGGATCTACGCCTCCCTCTTTTCTAATGTTCGATCTACTCATCCCTCCTTTCTAATGTTGGATCTACTCCTCCCTCTTTTCTAATGTTGGATCTACGCCTCCCTCTTTTCTAATGTTCGATCTACTCATCCCTCCTTTCTAATGTTGGATCTACTCCTCCCTCTTTTCTAATGTTCGATCTACTCCTCCCTCCTTTCTAATGTTGGATCTACTCCTCCCTCTTTTCTAATGTTCGATCTACTCCTCCCTCCTTTCTAATGTTCGATCTACTCCTCCCTCCTTTCTAATGTTGGATCTACTCCCTTCTTTCTAATGTTGGATCTAATCCTCCCTCTTTTCTAATGTTGGATCTAATCCTCCCTCTTTTCTAATGTTGGATCTACTCCTCCCTCTTTTCTAATGTTCGATCTACTCCTCCCTCCTTTCTAATGTTGGATCTACTCCCTTCTTTCTAATGTTGGATCTAATCCTCCCTCTTTTCTAATGTTGGATCTACTCCTCCCTCTTTTCTAATGTTCGATCTAATCCTCCCTCCTTTCTAATGTTGGATCTACTCCTCCCTCTTTTCTAATGTTGGATCTACTCCTCCCTCCTTTCTAATGTTGGATCTACTCCTCCCTCTTTTCTAATGTTCGATCTACTCCTCCCTCCTTTCTAATGTTGGATCTACTCCCTTCTTTCTAATGTTCGATCTACTCCTCCCTCCTTTCTAATGTTGGATCTACTCCCTTCTTTCTAATGTTGGATCTAATCCTCCCTCTTTTCTAATGTTGGATCTACTCCTCCCTCTTTTCTAATGTTGATCTACTCCTCCCTCCTTTCTAATGTTGGATCTCCTCCTCCCTCCTTTCTAATGTTGATCTAATCCTCCCTCCTTTCTAATGTTGATCTAATCCTCCCTCCTTTCCAATCAGTGCAGATGAAGGGCAGTAGAATTGGAGAGGACATATTTTTATGTCATTGAGATAGTGCCTTTGTGTGTCCCATACTGTTTGACCTATGACCTCAGTTGTTTTAACTACCTTTGCGATTAGTTGTTTGATTGATTGAATCTCCTCCACAGGTAACCAAGCAGATCCATCAGCACGAGCAGGAGAATGAGCTGCGGGAGCAGATGTCAGGTTATAAACGGATGAGACGGCAGCACCAGAAGCAGCTGATCGCTCTAGAGAATAAGCTGAAGGCAGAGATGGACGAACACAGACTGAAGTTGCAGAAGGAGGTGGAGACTCAGGCCAACAATGCCTATATAGAGCTAGAGAAACTGGCCAAGAGACACACCATCCACTGTGAAAAAGAGGTGGGTCTGGGGGGGGGGGGGGGGGGGGTCCTGTCTTGTCCTGTCCTGGAGAAGTGCCATACTGTCCAATCAAAGGAGGTTTCTGGGGAGAGGGAAAGGACAACTTGTTCATGTTATGGGTTGGGCATTGCTGCCACCCAATGTCAAGAAGCTGTTAAAAAGCACACCAGTTCATCTGTAACTATGCAGATTATAGGTTAACCTCCATGGTCCAGCATAACCTCCTTGACGTCCACTAGCACGTCTAATAACACGTCCACTAACACTAGCACGTCCACTAACACTAGCACGTCCACTAACACTAGCACGTCCACTAACACTAGCAAGTCCACTAGCACTAGCACGTCCACTAGCACTAGCACGTCCACTAACACGTCCAATAACACGTCCACTAACACTAGCACGTCCACTAACACGTCCAATAACACGTCCACTAACACTAGCAAGTCCACTAGCACTAGCACGTCCACTAGCACTAGCACGTCCACTAACACGTCCACTAGCACGTCCACTAACACTAGCACGTCCACTAACACTAACACGTCCACTAACACTAGCACGTCCACTAGCACTAGCACGTCCACTAGTACTAGCACATCCACTAGCACGTCTAATAACACGTCCACTAGCACTAGCACGTCCACTAGCACGTCTAATAACACGTCCACTAACACTAGCACGTCCACTAACACTAGCACGTCCACTAACACTAGCACGTCCACTAACACTAGCATGTCCACTAACACTAACACGTCCACTAACACTAGCACGTCCACTAGCACTAGCACGTCCACTAACACGTCCACTAACACGTCTAATAACACGTCCACTAGCACGTACACTAGCACGTCCACTAACACTAACACGTCCACTAACACTAGCACGTCCACTAGCACGTCCACTAGCACGTCCACTAACACGTCCACTAACACTAGCACGTCCACTAACACTAGCACGTCCACTAACACTAGCACGTCCACTAGCACGTCCACTAACACGTCCACTAGCACGTCCACTAGCACGTCCACTAACACGTCCACTAACACTAGCACGTCCACTAACACTAGCACGTCCACTAACACTAGCACGTCCACTAACACTAGCACGTCCACTAACACTAGCACGTCCACTAGCACGTCCACTAACACTAGCACGTCCACTAACACTAGCACGTCCACTAACACTAGCACGTCCACTAACACTAGCACGTCCACTAACACTAGCACGTCCACTAACACTAGCACGTCCACTAGCACGTCCACTAACACTAGCACGTCCACTAGCACGTCCACTAACACGTCCACTAACACGTCCACTAACACTAGCACGTCCACTAACACTAGCACGTCCACTAACACTAGCACGTCCACTAACACTAACACGTCCACTAACAGTAGCACGTCCACTAGCACGTCCACTAACACGTCCACTAACACTAACACGTCCACTAACACTAACACGTCCACTAACACTAGCACGTCCACTAACACTAGCACGTCCACTAACACTAGCACGTCCACTAACACTAGCACGTCCACTAACACTAGCACGTCCACTAACACTAGCACGTCCACTAACACTAGCACGTCCACTAACACTAGCACGTCCACTAACACTAACACGTCCACTAACAGTAGCACGTCCACTAACACTAACACGTCCACTAGCACGTCCACTAGCACGTCCACTAGCACGTCCACTAGCACGTCCACTAACACGTCCACTAACACTAGCACGTCCACTAGCACGTCCACTAACACTAGCACGTCCACTAGCACGTCCACTAACACTAGCACGTCCACTAACACTAACACGTCCACTAACACTAGCACGTCCACTAACACTAGCACGTCCACTAACACTAACACGTCCACTAACACTAGCACGTCCACTAGCACGTCCACTAACACTAGCACGTCCACTAACACGTCCACTAACACTAGCACGTCCACTAGCACGTCCACTAACACTAGCACGTCCACTAACACGTCCACTAACACTAGCACGTCCACTAACACTAGCACGTCCACTAACACTAGCACGTCCACTAACACTAGCACGTCCACTAACACTAGCACGTCCACTAACACTAACACGTCCACTAACACTAGCACGTCCACTAACACTAGCACGTCCACTAACACTAACACGTCCACTAACACTAGCACGTCCACTAGCACTAGCACGTCCACTAGCACTAGCACGTCCACTAGCACTAGCACGTCCACTAACACTAGCACGTCCACTAACACGTCCACTAACACGTCCACTAACACGTCCACTAACACGTCCACTAACACGTCCACTAGCACGTCCACTAGCACGTCCACTAGCACGTCCACTAACACGTCCACTAACACTAGCACGTCCACTAACACTAGCACGTCCACTAACACTAGCACGTCCACTAACACTAGCACGTCCACTAACACTAGCACGTCCACTAACACTAGCACGTCCACTAGCACTAGCACGTCCACTAGCACTAGCACGTCCACTAGCACTAGCACGTCCACTAACACTAGCACGTCCACTAACACTAGCACGTCCACTAACACTAGCACGTCCACCAGCACGTCCACTAACACTAGCACGTCCACTAACACTAACACGTCCACTAACACTAGCACTAGCACGTCCACTAGCACTAGCACGTCCACTAGCACTAGCACGTCCACTAGCACTAGCACGTCCACTAGCACTAGCACGTCCACTAACACTAGCACGTCCACTAGCACTAGCACGTCCACTAGCACTAGCACGTCCACTAACACTAACACGTCCACTAACACGTCCACTAACACTAGCACGTCCACTAGCACTAGCACTAGCACGTCCACTAGCACTAACACGTCCACTAACACTAGCACTAGCACGTCCACTAACACTAGCACTAGCACGTCCACTAGCACTAGCACGTCCACTAGCACTGGCACGTCCACTAGCACTGGCACGTCCACTAGCACTAACACGTCCACTAACACTAGCACGTCCACTAACACTAGCACGTCCACTAACACTAGCACGTCCACTAACACTAGCACGTCCACTAACACGTCCACTAACACGTCCACTAACACTAGCACGTCCACTAACACTAGCACGTCCACTAACACTAACACGTCCACGTCCACTAGCACGTCCACTAACACTAGCACGTCCACTAACACTAGCACGTCCACTAACACGTCCACTAACACGTCCACTAACACGTCCACTAACACGTCCACTAGCACGTCCACTAGCACGTCCACTAGCACTAGCACGTCCACTAACACTAGCACGTCCACTAGCACTAACACGTCCACTAACACTAGCACGTCCACTAACACTAGCACGTCCACTAACACGTCCACTAACACGTCCACGTCCACTAGCACGTCCACTAACACTAGCACGTCCACTAACACTAGCACGTCCACTAACACGTCCACTAACACGTCCACTAACACGTCCACTAGCACGTCCACTAACACGTCCACTAGCACGTCCACTAACACTAGCACGTCCACTAACACTAGCACGTCCACTAGCACTAGCACGTCCACTAACACTAGCACGTCCACCAGCACGTCCACTAACACTAGCACGTCCACTAGCACTAGCACGTCCACTAGCACTAGCACGTCCACTAACACTAACACGTCCACTAACACGTCCACTAACACGTCCACTAGCACGTCCACTAGCACTAACACGTCCACTAACACTAGCACGTCCACTAGCACGTCCACTAGCACTAGCACGTCCACTAGCACTAGCACGTCCAGTAGCACTAGCACGTCCAGTAGCACTAGCACGTCCAGTAGCACTAGCACGTCCACGTCCACTAGCACGTCCACTAACACGTCCACTAGCACGTCCATTAACACGTCCACTAACTCTAGCACGTCCACTAGCACGTCCACTAGCACGTCCACTAACAAGCTACCTGTCTCTTAATGGTGTTAGTGTACTGTGCATTCGGAAAGTATTGAGACCCCTTCATTTTTTTCCACATTTTGTTACGCACAGCCTTAAACAAAAATAGATTCTATTGTTTTTCCCCCCTCATTAATCTACACACAGTAGTCAAGAATGACAAAGCAAAAACAGGTTTTTAGAAATGTTTGCAATTTTATTAAATAAAAAAAACTGATACCACTTTTACATAAGTATTCAGACCCTTTACTCAATACTTTGTTGAAGCACCTTTGGCAGCAATTACAGCCTTGAGTCTTGGATATGACACTACAAGCTTGGCACACCTGTATTTGGGGAGTTTCTGTCATTCTTCTCTGTAGATCATCTCAAGCTCTGTCATGTTGGATGGGGAGCGTCGCTGCGCAGCAATTTTCAGGTCTCCAGAGATGTTCGGTCGGGTTCAAGTCCAGGCTCTGGCTGGGCCACTCAAGGACATTCAGAAACTTGTCCCGAAGACTTGTCCTAGGCTGTGTGCTTAGGGTCGTTGTCCTGTTGGAAGGTTAACCTTCGCCCCAGTCTGAGGTCCTGAGCGCTTTGGAGCAGGTTTTCATCAAGGATCTCTCTGTACTTTGCTCCGTTCGTCTTTCCTTCAATCCTGACTAATCTCCTAGGCCCTGCCACTGAAAAACATCCCAACAGCATGATGGTGCCACCATGCTTTACCGTAGAGATGGCCAGGTGATGAGTGGTGCCCTTCTCCCCCAATTGCTCAGTTTGGCCTGGCGGCCAGTTCTAGGAAGAGTCTTGATGGTTCCAAACTTCTTCCATTTAAGAATTATGGAGGCTACTGTGTTCTAGGGGACGTACAATGCTGCAGAAATGTTTTGGGACCCTTCTCCAGATCTGTGCCTCAACACAATCCTATCTCAGATCTCTACAGACAATTCCTTTGACCTCATGGCTTGGTTTTTGATCTGACACGCACTGTCAACTGTTGGACCTTTATATAGACAGGTGTGTGCCTTTAGCAAATCATGACCAATCAACTGAATTTACCACAGGTGGAATCCAATCAAGTTGTAGAAACACCTCAAGGATGATCAATGGAAACAGGATGCACCTGAATTCAATTTCGAGTCTCATAGCAAAGGATCTGAATACTTATGTAAATAAGGTATTTCTGGTTTTTATTTTTTTATACATTTGCAAAAAAAAAAAAAAAACTGTTTTTCGCTTTGTCATTATGGGGTGTTGTGTGTAGATTGAGGAAAACTATTATTCAATCAATTTTAAAATAAGGCTGTAACGTAACAAAATGTGGAAAAAGTGAAGGGGTCTGAATAGTTTCAGAATGCACTCTACTCTAAGAATACTTAACACTAACACCACTAACAGACAGGTAGCAAAACAACATTAGCCATGTGTTTTCTCCCTGTGTGCCTCTCCCACACAAGGCCCCTTCATAGCTAACTAATATCTGTGCCTCTCTCTCTCCCCACCCCTCTCTTTCTCTCTCTCTCCCTACTCCTCTCTCACTCCCTACTCCTCTCTCCCTCCCCCCCTCTCTCTCTACCTCCCCCTCCCTCCATCCCCCCTGTCTCTCAATTCAATTTAAGGGCTTTATTGGCATGGGAAACATATGTTAACATTGCCAAAGCAAGTGAACTAGATAATAAACAAAAGTGAAATAAACAACAAAAATGAACAGTAAACATTACACTCCCTCTCTCATTTCCCCTCAGATGAAGACAATGTCATCAGATGAGAAGAAGTTACAGCAGCAGATCGTGTCCCAGCAGAAGAAGGAGCTCACCACCTTCCTAGATAATCAGAAGAAGCAGTATAAGCTCTGCAAGGAGAAGATGAAAGAGGTCCTTTATTCCCCCTTTTCCAGCCTCACACTATATGCTCTGTATTGAGCTGAGTTGAATCGATCCTTGGTACAAGCTCTGCAAGGAAAGATTGGAGGTCGCAACGCAACACTGTTTATGTCCTCTAGCTAGCTAGTACAGGACTGTACCCTCGTATAATGCCTCTACAGTAGGAATAATCTCAGCACCCATGACACATCTACTATGTATTGCGATGGGTGGAAACAACCATCCTACAAATACACACACATAAACACACACACACACATACACACATACAAACACACATACAAACACACGTACAAACACACATACAAACACACACACATACAAACATACACAAGTACAGTATGTTTGATCATCGTGCATTTTCATTTCACTGAGGAGGAGCTGAGTCACTCCTCCCACTCACTCACTACACACACACTCACACACACACACACACACACACACACACACACACACACACACACACACACACACACACACACACACACACACACACACACACATTGTGTTTGTGTTTCTAACAACCTTGATGCACTGTTTCTCAGAACTGGATCCATTGTTGTGAACAGAACTAGGCCATCTCAGTTAACAGACATTGCTCTGATTCTAGACATTCAGTTACATAGCATTGTTTAAATCATAGAATTTGGAATTAAAATACGATACTGGACATGAACCTTCTTATGATGGGTTAAAGGTCAGCCATTTTGGTCAGGGAGTTGGTCAATCATGGTTTTCCAGTCCTGTGATAAGATATTGTGTAAAATAATGAATTTGAAGAATGTTTGTTTGATCGCTAGCCAGCCATTTTTAGAGGAATAATTCAAATTCACTGCCAATAAGCCAACATTCCATTCAAACAATGCAGTCAATACACTGGCTGAAATCAGTTGATGATAGGACTTAGACAAGTTGTAAATGCAACAAGTACAGATATTGTATCATATAATAGCGTCACAGCTTTCCAAGAAAACAAAATGTTGACTGTTTATAGGCTATTTACACAGACATTTTTTATAAAACCTGTATAAACTCTATTTATAATTATATGACAATGTTTTAGGTTGACAATTCTATTACACAATTTCTGATATATCACATGCCTTACTTTTATTTTCCTGCATAAATAAAATCAGGATTATGCCTCTATACTGCCATTCTTTCCAATTAGACTGGTTTGGATTTCTCCCTGACCAATATGGCTGCCAATTTCACCTCATTCTGGAACTTTGAGGGTTTATGACATGTCCCCTCTAGTAATTTAATAGGTCAATGGGACTCGACAAAAACAATAGAAATGCCATGGAAACGCGTTGGGGAAAGATCCCAAATCTCCTCATTTCCCCCCAGCAAAATTAGCCTACATTTAGGCTACTGTATATATGTGTACTTAACACTATGTTGGGATAAAAACCGGAGTATAATGCTGTATAGATGTCAACCTCAATACATGTTCATGTTATCGTCACCAATTAACTGCATTAGTTAAAAATGACTGACTACCTCCATCTATTTCTGTATGCTAGCTACGCTACCAGTTTACATGTATATGAACGGGAGTTAGCATTTAGCTGTCACTTCTAAATCTGAAAAGGGACAACTTCTAAATGTAATGCAGTGAAAACATCCAAATATATCCAAATCAGATTTTAGTAACCACATGGTAGACCTGTTACAATACATCAATCATGACGGTTTTGACTAATGTCCACTTTGTTAGATCAGATTTGTTGAATGTGCGCCAATCTATCCTCCACGGTCTGCGTTCCATTGACCTCTTTATGGCAATATGTACTGTTGATGTGGAGCTAATATGGCTGTCATAGAATGTTGAGGTGTTATGTAAATGCATCATAATACAGAAACCTCATTGGCCCAACTCTCTAGATACATGGCTCTAGAGAATCCTATATATCTTTAGACAATGAGAGGATCTGCTGCACACCTGACCATTAGACAGGAGAACATGTATATTACGGACTGTTATATATCCGTAAAAATCTCCTCTGTCTCTTCCCATCTTCCAGGAGATGAATGAAGACCACCATACCACTAAGAAGGAGAAGCAGGAGCGCCTGTCCAAGCACAAGGAGAACCTGCAACACAGCCAGGCTGAGGAGGAGGCCCAGGTTCTGAGCCAACAGAGGGTCTTCTATGACAGGAACTGCAGAAGCTTCAAACGCAAAGTCATGATCAAGAGGCATGCGTTGGAACAGGAGCAGATACGAGAGGTACTGGATATTGTATAGATGTACAGATAGCCATTTCAAACGAGAGGCAAGGCGGACTGGATGACATTGTGTGAAGAATGACTGGGAGGTACAGTATCTTGTATAGATAGACACACATTTTATTTCAAGTTCAGTCTGAAGTGGTGTGCAGTGAACACTGCAATCCAGTAGGGATGTGAAAATCACATGGCCAACTGCTTATCCATAACATTCCCAGGGTCAATGTTGTCCTCGAATGGCTTCTGTAACATGAAAAATAATGTTAAAATCGTAGTGTTCTTTGACCAATAACGGTATTTTCTGATGTTTCGTGGAAAACACCAAGAAGTGGTTTCCCATCTCGTGGAAAGCAGATAAGAAAGTATAAGCAAGGCAACAATGCCCTAATCTCCTAATCTGCTCTGTATATCGTCGTCGTTGTCGTCATGTCAATAAAACAACACCACAAGATACTGATCAGCTCCTGACCAAATGGCAGTAGGTTCTCATCATCCAGTGTCCGTATAAAAGCAACATTTTAATCATTGGATGGCCATGATAATTCCTCTCTCCCCCCACCCCCTCTCTCCCCCTATCTATCCCTCCTTCTCTCTATCTCTCCCTCCCCATGTCTCTCTCTCTCTCTCCAGGAGCTGAACAAGAAGAAGACCCAGAAGGAGATGGAGCATGCCATGCTGATCAGACATGACGAGTCCACCCAGGAGCTGGAGCATCGTCAGCTGAAAACCCTTCAGAAGCTCCGCATGGACCTGATCCGCCTGCAGCACCAGACAGAACTGGAGAACCAGATAGAATACAACAACCGGCGCGAGAGAGAGCTCCGCCGCAAGCACGTTCTGGAGCTACGGCAGCAGCCCAAGAACCTTAAGGTGACGGCTACGCCAGGTGCAGCTAGCTAGTCAATGTATCCCTGGGAATGTGATGGCTGCATTGGTGGCTGTATTGGTAGCTACTTTAGGTGTTCTCAAGGAAAATGCTCTGATGTAACCAGGTAGTGGATGATATGAACCTAAATGTGAGGGTTAGGGTGCAGCTAGTAATGGCAGTCCTGAAAAAGGGGAAATCCTCAGTGGTAGTTCCAATGTCCTCTCCATTTCCCCCAGGCCATGGAGCTGCAGATTAAGAAACAGTTCCAGGACGCGTGTAAGGTCCAGACGCGTCAGTACAAGGCCCTGAGACACCACCAGATGGAAGTGACGCCCAAGAGCGAGCACAAGGTGGTCCTCAAGGCCCTGAAGGAGGAGCAGACCAGGAAGCTGGCCATCCTGGCCGAGCAGTACGAACAGAGCATCAACGAGATGATGGCATCGCAGGCGGTGAGTCGCCTTAAAATGGAGGACGGGTGTTATGATGAGGATTCGTGAGCAGTGATGCTGATATTTGATAATTTCCTTTATATCAATCTCAAAGATTCATATAAATGTTAAAGATCTTATCTAATATAGCACATGAAAATGAAAGAATGGTTCCATAGGAGAATTGTATCATTTTGTCCCCAAGCCGTAGGAGATGTTGGTCATTGTAGGAGTTTGTAAATCTGCTTCTGTTATTCCCATATCTCCTATCTCATCTTCTGTTCCATCACTCCTATCTTCACTTCTGTTTCATCACTCCTCCTATCTCCTCTTCTGTTCCATCACTCCTCCTATCTCCTCTTCTGTTCCATCACTCCTCCTATCTTCACTTCTGTTCCATCACTCCTCCTATCTCCTCTTCTGTTCCATCACTCCTCCTATCTCCTCTTCTGTTCCATCACTCCTCCTATCTCCTCTTCTGTTCCATCACTCCTCCTATCTCCTCTTCTGTTCCATCACTCCTCCTATCTCCTTCTGTTCATCACTCCTCCTATCTTCACTTTTGTTCCATCACTCCTCCTATCTCCTCTTCTGTTCCATCACTCCTCCTATCTCCTATTCTGTTCATCACTCCTCCTATCTCCTCCTATCTCCTCTTCTGTTCATCACTCCTCCTATCTCCTTCTGTTCATCACTCCTCCTATCTTCTCTTCTGTTCCATCACTCCTCCTATCTTCTCTTCTGTTCCATCACTCCTCCTATCTCCTCTTCTGTTCATCACTCCTCCTATCTCCTTCTGTTCATCACTCCTCCTATCTTCTCTTCTGTTCCATCACTCCTCCTATCTTCTCTTCTGTTCCATCACTCCTCTTATCTCCTTCTGTTCCATCACTCCTCCTATCTCCTCTTCTGTTCCATCACTCCTCATATCTCCTATTCTGTTCCATCACTCCTCCTATCTCCTCTTCTGTTCCATCCTTCCTCCTATCTCCTCTTCTGTTCCATCACTCCTCCTATCTCCTCTTCTGTTCCATCACTCCTCCTATCTCCTCTTCTGTTCCATCACTCCTCCTATCTTCTCTTCTGTTCCATCACTCCTCCTATCTCCTTCTGTTCCATCACTCCTCCTATCTCCTCTTCTGTTCCATCACTCCTCCTATCTTCTCTTCTGTTCCATCACTCCTCCTACCTCCTTCTGTTCCATCACTCTTCCTATCTCCTCTTCTGTTCCATCACTCCTCCTATCTCCTTCTGTTCCATCACTCTTCCTATCTCCTCTTCTGTTCCATCACTCCTCCTATCTCCTCTTCTGTTCCATCACTCCTCCTATCTTCTCTTCTGTTCCATCACTCCTCATTTCTCTCTCTATTGGGGTCTGTTTATTCCTCTCTATTGTGGTCTATCTCTTTATTCCTCTTGCCTCTCAGCTGCGTCTGGACGAGGCCCAGGAAGCCGAGTGCCAGGCTCTGAGGCAGCAGCTGCAGCAGGAGATGGAGCTGCTGAATGCCTACCAGAGTAAGATCAAGATGCAGACCGAGGCCCATCATGACAGAGAGCAGCAGAAGCTGGAGCACAAGGTGTCGCTTCGCAGAGCCCACCTCGAACAAAAGGTACAGAGAGAGAGAGAGAGCTGTGCAGGGCCCACCTCGAACAAAAGGTACAGAGAGAGAGAGAGAGCTGTGCAGGGCCCACCTCGAACAAAAGGTACAGAGAGAGAGAGACACAGAGAGAGCTGCGCAGAGCCCACCTCGAACAAAAGGTACACAGAGAGAGAGCTGCGCAGAGCCCACCTCGAACAAAAGGTACACAGAGAGAGAGCTGCGCAGAGCCCACCTCAAACAAAAGGTACACAGAGAGAGAGCTGCGCAGAGCCCACCTCAAACAAAAGGTACACACAGAGAGAGCTGCGCAGAGCCCACCTCGAACAAAAGGTACACAGAGAGAGACAGAGAGAGAGAGCTGTGCAGAGCCCACCTCGAACAAAAGATAGAGGGGGAGGCGTCACAGAGACAGACTGTTAGATCCATAAAGCCTACCTGGTAGAGACGGGAGAGTCAACGCATGCACACAGACTGTTAGAAACACAGACTTACACACGCAGAGCCCACCTTCACAAAAGATGCCAAAAAAAGGTATGGGGGAGAGCGGAGTTAACGCAGACAGACACTGATGTACGCGCACACACGCATGCAGACAGACACTGATGTACGCGCACACACATGCATGCAGACAGACACTGATGTACGCGCACACACATGCATGCAGACAGACACTGATGTACGCGCACACATGCATGCAGACAGACACTGATGTACGCGCACACATGCATGCAGACAGACACTGATGTACGCGCACACACGCATGCAGACAGACACTGATGTACGCGCACACACGCATGCAGACAGACACTGATGTACGCGCACACACATGCATGCAGACAGACACTGATGTACGCGCACACACGCATGCAGACAGACACTGATGTACGCGCACACACATGCATGCAGACAGACACTGATGTACGCGCACACACATGCATGCAGACAGACACTGATGTACGCGCACACATGCATGCAGACAGACACTGATGTACGCGCACACATGCATGCAGACAGACACTGATGTACGCGCACACACGCATGCAGACAGACACTGATGTACGCGCACACACGCATGCAGACAGACACTGATGTACGCGCACACACATGCATGCAGACAGACACTGATGTACGCGCACACACGCATGCAGACAGACACTGATGTACGCGCACACACACGCATGCAGACAGACACTGATGTACGCGCACACACACGCATGCAGACAGACACTGATGTACGCGCACACACGCATGCAGACAGACACTGATGTACGCGCACACACATGCATGCAGACAGACACTGATGTACGCGCACACACACGCATGCAGACAGACACTGATGTACGCGCACACACACGCATGCAGACAGACACTGATGTACGCGCACACACACGCATGCAGACAGACAATGATGTACGCGCACACACACGCATGCAGACAGACAATGATGTACGCGCACACACGCATGCAGACAGACACTGATGTACGCGCCCACACACGCATGCAGACAGACTGCACACACATTTCAATCACCGCTGATGTGTAACCCAGGGCCATAATTGGTCATGCACACAGCTTTTGTTGTGGAATCCCATGATGTTACCATTGATGTGTTATTCTTACAACATGCTCTCTATATTTTAATCATAAGCAGTGTTAAGAAAATGTATAATTGATTCTTGATAATATGTAACATGGAGATTCTCAACAATAAGGCGTTACTTACTCAGCGACGCTGCCTCTACTCCCCTGTTGTATTCATCAAGTCATACACTCCATTCAGTGTCATACAATCTGGAGTCACAACACCTCCTCCTTCACCTCTTCTCACTACTCTGCTGTTGACCATTTCCAACAGTGGATGCTGATGGCATACAATCAATTCACCATAGGCCACTTTATCAGTCACAATACTAGCTTTTTTGGGGGACTAGAATACAAAGTTTTTCCAATGCAATGATGTCATTGCTCCTGGACAACAAAGGAACATGCCGCCCTGATCCAGTTTCCGTTGCCCAGGCAGTAGTTTACAGTAGTATCTTTACAATGTTATGCAACCAGTGGTGCCGTGGCGCCATCTGTTGACCATCTGTCTCCCTGCAATCTGTCTGAAATAGATTGCGTCATCGAAACCAGTATCAGGGTTGTATTAATCAGGGAACGTAACAGAATAAGTTTTAAAACGTTCTCCAATGGAAAACTGAAATGAGCATTTCTTATTGGACCAGTTCAGGAAGACAGACCCTTCCTGTTTCAATAAGTGTTCTTCCATTTCGTGCCTAGTGAACACACCCCAGGCTCATATGCTTCATTTCATATGAAAGAGAAGTGAAAACTGCAGATATCGATCCACTGTCTGGACTATTACGTGACTCAGGGGCTAGATGGAATCTGTTGCTGAAGGCTTTATGGAATTAAATCATGAATCAATACAAACCGAACACTGAAAATGAATTAAAGTTGCGGACGTCTATAATGGGTTGATAAGCTTCACTGTTAATGTCTGGTCCTAAATCATGACTAGTGCAGGTGTATTTCTGTCTGTATTAGCGCAGGTGTAGTTCTGTCTGTATTAGCGCAGGTGTATTTCTGTCTGTATTCGCACAGGTGTATTTCTGTCTGTACTAGCGCAGGTGTATTTCTGTCTGTACTAGCGCAGGTGTATTTCTGTCTGTACTAGCGCAGGTGTATTTCTGTCTGTACTAGCGCAGGTGTATTTCTGTCTGTATTAGCGCAGGTGTATTTCTGTCTGTACTAGCGCAGGTGTATTTCTGTCTATTAGCGCAGGTGTATTTCTGTCTGTACTAGCGCAGGTGTATTTCTGTCTGTACTAGCGCAGGTGTATTTCTGTCTGTACTAGCGCAGGTGTATTTCTGTCTGTATTAGCGCAGGTGTATTTCTGTCTGTACTAGCGCAGGTGTATTTCTGTCTGTACTAGCGCAGGTGTATTTCTGTCTGTATTAGCGCAGGTGTATTTCTGTCTGTACTAGCGCAGGTGTATTTCTGTCTGTACTAGCGCAGGTGTATTTCTGTCTGTACTAGCGCAGGTGTATTTCTGTCTGTACTAGCGCAGGTGTATTTCTGTCTGTATTAGCGCAGGTGTATTTCTGTCTGTACTAGCGCAGGTGTATTTCTGTCTGTACTAGCGCAGGTGTATTTCTGTCTGTACTAGCGCAGGTGTATTTCTGTCTGTATTAGCGCAGGTGTATTTCTGTCTGTACTAGCGCAGGTGTATTTCTGTCTGTACTAGCGCAGGTGTATTTCTGTCTGTACTAGCGCAGGTGTATTTCTGTCTGTACTAGCGCAGGTGTATTTCTGTCTGTATTAGCGCAGGTGTAGTTCTGTCTGTATTCGCACAGGTGTATTTCTGTCTGTACTTTGCTGACTATGGAGTGGTTATAGATTCATGTTGAATTTCAAATCAATCCCTTAGACTAGCTTGAGCAAAAAAGCAACAACCTGAACGAGCAGCTGTTGCAGGTCAAACTCAGCAGTACTCATTCATACCTTACTTCTTCAGTATGTTGTGATTCCAAATACTCTTGCTTCTGATAGTTTAATGAACTAAGTTGTTGTTTTGTAGATTGAAGAGGAGCTGGCTTCCCTTCAGAAGGAGCGTACAGAGAGGATCAAGCACCTACTGGAGCGCCAGTCAAGAGAGATTGACACGTTCGACATGGAGAGTCTCCGTCTGGGCTTTGGTAACCTGGGGGCCCTGGACCCCCCCAAGGACGACTACAGATGACTAGACCAACCCTGGTAACCCCCCAAGGATGACTAGACCAGCCCTGGACCCCCCCCAAGGATGACTACAGATGAATAGACCAGCCCTGGTAACCTGGACCCTCATGGATGACTACAGATGACTAGACTAGCCCTGGTAACCTGGGGCCCTGGACCCCCAAGGATGACTATAGATGACTAGACCAGCCCTGGTAACCTGCCCCCCCCCTCTCCAAGGATGACTAGACCAGCCCTGGTAACCTCCTCACGACCCTCTTCCTCCTCATCCCCCTGACCTGGTCTGACCAGTTAGGGTCTTTAGTCACTGATTCTCACACATTAACACACACCAGCCCAGTGCTAGTCTAATGCCAACAGGGCCCCCAATCTCGTTTTTTTTTTTTTTACTAGGCAAGTCAGTAAATTTGTCACAAGATGACAAGAAATGCTGGATAACTTCCTAGGCTCTTTCTTTTAAAGAATAACAATACAATGTCAGTGTTTCTTGTGCAGTGATGGCACTTGTAGTGTGACTAAGCAGAAACCAGAGAGGGAGAATAAGACAGAACGAGCATGATGATACAAGTGAATAGTGTTGTGTTGCTCATTGATCACGCATTAGAGGCTAATAATTGGTTAAAGCTGCCCAAAAACAAACTGATCCTTCTGCAGCCTTGTCATCTTCTTGGCACTGCTTCCAGTTCCTTCAACTCTTTTTTTAGATTTATATTCATCAGGACATTTTTATGTAAAAATGTTAAGCAAATGTTTAAAGTCATAATGTACATATTGGTACGCGAATCAATTTGATTATTAACTTGACTTGGGAGGGGCAATGCACCCTGGTACTCCACTTTATGGCACTGGCATGTAATGTGAATATTACATGGTTACGTCTGGAATTGCACCCTATTCCCTATGTAGTGCAGTACTTATAGGGCAATGGTTAGTGCACTATATAGGGAATAGGGGTGTGATTTGAGACGGCGACCATGTGAATCCCTACTCCCAGGTAGCACAAAGGGCTTTGTCGCAGGGGGAGGGACATGTATATAGAACAATTTATGTAGAGCTTTTACTTATTTTCGTATTTTAATTGTTATTCAAATATTTCTTTTTTAATGATGGATGATTTCTCTCATACTCCTCTTCGTTCAGTAAGTCGGCTCAATGTTTCATTCTTTAAAAGATGCGGAGTATTTTCTTATAAACCAGATCAGTAAATAAATGCTTTATCATTGCATGCTTTTTAATTTTGTTTTCCAGGGTTAAGAGAAAGCATGAATCTGTCAGAGCTTTTAATTATATTTGTAAATAAAGTGCTCGTCACAACATCTGTCATTGAATTTTTAACAGCAAGTTTAGGCAACTGAATATAGGTAGTCATGGATTTGAGTGTGCTGATGTTCCCTATTAATGACATCTTGGCCACATTCAAGGTCCACGCAGGGCCAGGTTGTGTTAAAGGAGCACTCCAGCACCATGCCAGTGTCTACAAAAACAACTGATGCAACCGAGAGTAACTCATTCAGTGTTGGAGAACGGTCAACGACTAAAGAACATAAACCAAACCAGATTAGCTGTTTCGTTTGACTGATCATGGGGATAGAGAGATGACTTTTTAAATGAGTCAGCATGGGCATTGCTCACAGAATACAATTGTAAAATAATTCAGTGTGGCAAGCAACTGCAGGAACCACAATGATATGTTAATTTCTGAATACTCCTTTGTTTATTTTCCAGCCAGTTGCTCATAGAGTTTAGGGACATAATTATCCCATTCTGCCTGATAGCAGGTTCCAGCCACGGGAACTCCCAGTCCGTATTTCTGGCGGAAGGCTTGGATCTTGAACTTGCCGCGGTTGTCTCCACAGCAGTTGGTGAGGACGGGCTCCGTACAGGAGAGGTTTCCTGACTGCTCATAGACCAGCCACACATACCTGTGGAGACCTGGGGGAGGTACACACAGAGATGGGAACAAAGATGTCACGTGGTCAATGAGGGAGGAAGTGCAAAGGCTGTGTGAAGCAATGCACCACATGTCCAATAATACACTTATCCAGTTGTGTAGGAAATTTGTCACATTCAAGCTTCAGAAATTCCTAGAGGAATAGAAGTCGCTCCAATCATCATTGGATAAGGTTACCAGTGCCTTTTGGAGGGCCGGACCCAACGTAGTCGGACATAACACATCCACTGGATACATCGTTTCCCTTCATGTTCACCACCAGAAAGTGATGCCACTCCCTTCAAAAGAATACATTCGTTAGAAGAAAAAAAATGGTTATCCAACATCCTTGATTACACTATTCAGTTGTCTTAAACATTTAAGAAATAAGATTATCAATAACACAATCTGTTGGCTTCATAAATCATCAGGGGGTAAAAAAGGTCACGCAACGTTTTGTACAATCTTTCAAAGATCCAAGAGCCAATAAAAAGGGAGTTTCAGCCTAGGGCTGAGCGATATAGCCCAAAAAAATTTCTTGATTTATTCACATTTATGGGCGAATCATATCATTTGTTTTCTCAAAATAAGCTTTGTTGTACAATTAAAAAAGGTCAAGCCTCCACACAAAGACCTAATTTTATCAAAAATAGTCACTGACCTGGTTTAAGTCTATGAAAATGTACCAGAACCAGAATGCATAATGCACTAATAAATGACTGACTTCTTATAGCAGGCGTTATAGAAAATGAACCCAGGTCTCAAACAATCTGTCAAGCAAAAGCCCATGTGCTAGTGAGTAGCCAGCTACCCTTTACATTTCAAGTTTAGCCAACTTGGATCTATCTGCTCGCTAACAAGGTAGAACAGTTGAATTGTTATGACCACACCCTTCTGTCCATGTTTGAACAGCATGCTAGCTTGTCCACTTTTTTCCCACAGATGTTGATATTAAGTGACCTGCCTAATTTCTCAGAATGAGAACGAGTTACCAAAGCCCAGTGCTAGTCTAATGCCAAATGCCAAGTCAGTAAATTTGTCACAAGACGACAAAAAAAATGCTGGATAACTTCCTAGGCTCTTTCTTTTAAAGAATAACAATACAATGTCAGTGTTTCTTGTGCAGTGATGGCACTTGTAGTGTGACTAAGCAGAAACCAGAGAGGGAGAATAAGACAGAACGAGCATGACGATACAAGTGAATAGTGTTGTGTTGCTCAATGATCACGCATTAGAGGCTAATAATTGGTTAAAACTGTGCAAAAACTTCAAGCCCAAAAACAAACTGTTCCTTCGTCTTCTGGCGCTACTTTCAGTTCCTTCAACTTTTTAGATTTATATTCACCAGGACATTTTTATGTAAAAATTAAGCAAATGTTGATATTAAGTGACCTACCTAATTTCTCAGAGTGAGAACGAGTAACCAAAGCCTTATATAATTGTGTTTAATGCTTACTGCACATTTATACAACATTCTTGATTGTCCATAATCAACGTTTATTGATACTCCTGTTTCAGTAGTCTGCTCTGCACATAATTTGAGGAGTTGAGACATAAAAAAGGGTATCATGAGAAAGGTTAACTTCTCTATAATATGTGTTGTGTCCATGTGACCCATTGTGTTGGACCAAACCTCAAACGCAAATAGCAAGTTGAAACCGCTTGTCAGAGACGAAGAAGTGATCTCAGCTTTGTTGTTGTAAGTGTGTGTGAGCGAGAGAGAGAAAAATGGGAAGGTGCACACAGCACAGAAGAAGCAAAAAAGACAGTAATGCTCAAAAACACAATGTGTAATTCTGGAGAAACATGCATTTAGAATATTGTGCTAAAACAAATTCTAATTAATATCACCCAGCCCTACGGCAGCCCACCCGAATTTGGGGTCTTTCCTGCTGGGTGCGTCGGGGTCGGTCATGGCCAGGGTGTACAGCTTAGTGGAGTCACACCCCTCCCACTCTATAGAGGTGGGACTGCTCTGCACCTGTGAAGAAACAAACCAAGGGGAATGTAGTTGGTCTCACAAATACAAGCCAATCCCATTTTGGTAATAACTCACAAGCGGTGGTCAATATAGTTGGTATCACAACAAATAGCCTACAAGCCAAAAATACTTTCACAACAAGTCAAGGTTAGTATCACAATACAAGCGTTTCACTACACTCGCATTAACATCTGGTAACCATGTGTATGTGACCAATAAAATTTGATAAAAATGGTTGCTATCACAAATATTAACTGTGGTTTGTATAGTTGGTATAACAAACAATAAGCAACATAAATCAGTTTAATGTATTAAGAATATTAGATTGAACTGTGGATAATTATGTTAATTTGAGTTAGGCCAAAAATCCTGCACTAAGAGAGTGCTGATTGACATACATTCATTGCCCAACCCTCATCTCTGCAGTGCAGACAGTCAGTGTATGGTCAGACCAGCTCTTATGCAGTCTAAGCAAGACTGGAACATTATTACACACTGACACGGTTTTGTGCATTGTGTCACATTTTTGCAAATAAATCTGGTCATGCAAATTGTAGCTAGCTAGCGATCAATATGGCCATTAAACTACCAATCAATAACATTTTTTAAATTAGCTTATTTCATATCAACTACTATCTATTGAGCATAATCGTGAGCACGTGCTGTAAACCCTACAACTCCGAATTATACTCGACTCTGCAAGCTCACTCCACAGATAGAACAATGAGATACTTTACCGGATGTGTGAAGCATCCGCTTGGCGTTTCCGCTCACTACCAAATATATAGTGAGAGGAAGCACACTGGCCGGAGAAGATGGAACGATATGGATTTTGGGTGACATTTTGCGCATTTTCTCAACGATTAAACATTTGTTCCCAAAACTATAATATGTTATGAACAGAGTGGACAAAGTTTTGTAGACTTCACCCTTTCCAAAAGTATTTGTGTGTGAGATTTATATTTATTTTCTAATCGCGTTTAGGAGTGCAAAGGCGAACTCAGTTATTGCACAGGCGGATTTCAGATAGGCGGCGCAGATACAGGCTGGAACGCGCCAATAGGATCTCGCTAGCTCATGTTTGGCTCTGCCCACGTCCTTGGTCTGCCCACTATGACTCGTTTGGTCCCATTGGAAACGACAGGCATGGTCTGTCTTGGGTTAGTTATTTAAAAAAAAAAATATATATATATATATATATATATATCCGCTAACTCGTTAGTTATTATGTCAAAGATGAACGCTGATGCAACGGCGAGTAACTCATTCGAACAGTGTACACCACAGTGTTGGAGAACGGTCAGCAACTAAAGAATATAAACCAAACACGATTAGTTGTTTTGTTGACTGATCATGGGGATAGAGATTACTTTTTAATGGAGTCGGCATAAACAAATCTAGGGCATTGCTCACAGAACACAATTGTAAAATAAACGAGTGTGGCACAAACAAAAAGGCGTTGTAGTTTCTGCAGTTACCACAGCTACACAATGTTAATTTCTGAATACTCCTTTTGTTTATTTGCTGGTTCTGCCCACTTTGACTCGTTTGGTCCCGTTGGAAAAGATAGGCATGGTCAATCTTGGTTTAGTTCTAAAATAAATATTCGTTAAGTCGTTAGCGTTCAGCTTTGACAGTACCTGTGTTGGCGTGAGCACTTTGCCCAACTCGTCGATTTCAAGAGAGCCATACTTGACATGGAGGGTCTGTGCAGGCTTCTCATCCACCTCTGTTAGTGCAAGATTCCCTGTCCACAGGCTTAAATCTACCGGCATTTTGACTGATTCCGGAGAGCTGAAAACAGGAGCTGCTTTGACTTATACTGCACAAAAACACAAGGGGGCAGGCACAGGCAGGGCCCGGAGTCCGGACTATGCATTGCGTTTAGGCCAATCACAGTACGTCTAGCTCTACAGTTAGCACTTGTGATTGGCCTAAGGTTCTGTCAATCCCTCACTTTACTGCCCAATGACCCGAATTTGTCTTTCTAGAATGTTCTTTTCATTACCAAGGCCCACTCCTACTCGACTTGTCACGTTTTGTTGATAAAGCTACATTGTGTCTTTAAGATTTAAAAAAATATATATAAATTACATACATTTCAGACACTTTTGTGTTAGTTTTCCCTGAGGTAGATATCACTATAGAGGAAGAGATAATAGGCTGTCTGTCACCTTCTCAGTGAACTTGGGTAACACGCTTCGGCGATCAGCGCGGTGACAGCGGTATCAACTGTCAATAAACTAGAAATCCCCTGCTGCACCTTTAAGAAGGTAAGTGTTGGGTGTGGTTTGAAGTTTCCGGATAAACACGCGCGAGTAAACAGCCAGGTAGCCAAATGGCTGAAAAATTGTAGCATGTGGCAGATCCATGGAGAAGAAAAATATTGAATTATAGTGGCTCATAATTCCTATATTAATTACTTTAACCAGTGTTATGTAAACTAGGTGTAGAGGTGTCACCGCATGCACAACAGGTAGTCAGACAGAGGTTGGCAACCAAAGCATTTGTCTAACTATAAATCAGAGTATATATGCTATACAGTAGGAGGAATAATTATGAATGCCTTCGCAGTTGCAATTTTTCTTCAGGTCATGCATCAGACCGGTGAGTGTCCACTTGTGACATGTTTATGAAACATAATCCATTGTTTTTAGCCTATACAGTGAAATTAGTTATATATTAGGTCTGACGTTTTGATCTATGTAGGCCTACTGTTCACTTGTATAGGCTATTTGTTGAATCGTGTCTCTTGTCTTAAATTATCGTGCTCATTGTTTTTATGAAAGTTGCAGCAAATGGGCGCTCAGATGAAACTGCTGTAGCTGGAACACTGGGAGAGAATATTATACTTCCGTGTTGGAACACTGCGACCAATGTGACCCCCTCATTTACACGATGGATGAAGAATGGACAGTTTACCATTGAACGCAATCATACCATTATAATTCCAATATCCTCAAGTGAAGGGCACCTGACCATACTGTACAATCAAAGCTTGTACATCAACGGAGTAAATCTATCAGATGAGGGGACATATCTCTGTGATTCTTTGCCCCATGAGAACAAAACTCAAACAAGTCTCACATTGCAAATAGTCAGTAAGTATCTGTGTTCTATCATAACAATGTGTGTTGATGTCCTTCATATAATGACTTGCAGATACTGTACTGGTATCTTGGTCAATTGCCCTGGCAGTTGCCCTAGAAACTACTTTGAACAATTATTGCCTTTAAACTGGTTATTCCGGATGATTTGGTGCTGGGGCTGGTTTCATAGCACATGCTGTAGTAGCCTATGTGTCTTGTAAGCATTTGAACTATCATGATCAGAGGGGTTCCTTGACCATTATGTAGTAATGATGGATGGATGGTATGGGACTGTATATTTTTGCAAACGTTGTGTATGTTATGGAATCAGCCCACATTGCTCAATAATGAAAGATGGGTGCCTTTGGTTGTAACAAGGCTTGATTGTTGTATGCTGTGAGGACTGTTTTCAAGTGGAAAGTGTCTGCCTTCTTTGGCAACACTATAGTAAAGTATCTCATGTTTACTTCTTGCAGGTGGTCCTGACAATAGCATCATAGACATCCAGCCAGCCACGCCTCTTTCCAACGGAACTCTCTTTGTTGTCAGGGGTTCCACGGTGTCATTCAACTGCTCCAGCTTGTCCTACCCCTCCCAGAGCCTGTCCTGGGGGTTTCAGGGTGTGGCGTCCAGTAACGACTCTCTGGCGGTGGGCAGTGGGTCATGGCTGGACTTCAGGATAGAGGATGTTCAGCCCACAGCTCAGGGGAACTACAGCTGCAGAGCCCAGAACGCAATCTCCCAGAAGGCTGCTGGCTGGAGCACAGAGCTGCTTGTATACTGTAGGTGACTATAAGGGAAACAGACTTAATGGTCTCTGATAGTGGTTGCTCGGGGATTGGTGACAATTTGAATATCGGTATATATCCGAAGCTCTTAATCGATAACTATCACATACAGTGGCCAGTGGTGCTTGTTCAAATGACTTGTGTACATATCTTATTGTTGTGTAATAACCCAAATACCTCATCAATTCTATACTGTAAAGAGCATCCATCTTTCTCCTTTAGATTCCCCAGAGAGGCACCCAGAGTGTCTGTGGAATGCAGGGAAGGATCCGTCCCATGTCCAGTTCAGCTGTAGCTGGTTTGGAGGCTACCCCTCTCCCACGTTATTCTGGGGGGAGAAGCATCAGAAGTCAGGGAGCCAGGGGAAGCAGGTGTTTGTTTTGGGGGGGTTAAAACACAATTTAATTGGATACCATGCTTTTAAAATAAGTTTTTTTTGTGTGTGTGTGTGTGTGTGTGTGTGTGTGTTATCCTCAATTATTTCCTTTGTGGTTCTCTTAGGTGGCTGGACAACTGATGGAGTCGGAGGAGACCGATAATCTGGTGGTGAATCTGAACAGGTCGTTGTTGTTCGATGGGCAGATGCTGAAGTGTAATGGGCATCACCCTACGATCAGTCCAGGAGAGGAGAAGTTCTGCTCCTTCACCCTGAGTAAGTGAGAGATGACTACAAACGTAGGATGCGTCCTGAATGGAACACTTTCCTATATAGAGCACTACTTTTGAACAGGACCTAAAGGTAAATAAGTGTACTATATAGGCAATAGGGTGCCATTTGGGACGCACTCCCAGCCAACATCTGATATGCCTTTTGTTTGCATTCAGCTTTATGGTTTCTATATTGCAACTGTACATAGATGCCCCGAAACGTGTCAATATCAGTTCTGCATTCAATTGTGCAACTGACTAGGTATCTCCCTTTCAGTTGTGCAACTGACTAGGTATCCCCCTTTCAGTTGTGCAACTGACTAGGTATCCCCCTTTCAGTTGTGCAACTGACTAGGTATCTCCCTTTCAGTTGTGCAACTGACTAGGTATCCCCCTTTCAGTTGTACAACTGACTAGGTATCCCCCTTTCAGTTGTACAACTGACTAGGTATCCCCCTTTCAGTTGTGCAACTGACTAGGTATCTCCCTTTCAGTTGTGCAACTGACTAGGTATCTCCCTTTCAGTTGTGCAACTGACTAGGTATCTCCCTTTCAGTTGTGCAACTGACTAGGTATCTCCCTTTCAGTTGTGCAACTGACTAGGTATCCCCCTTTCAGTTGTGCAACTGACTAGGTATCCCCCTTTCAGTTGTGCAACTGACTAGGTATCCCCCTTTCAGTTGTGCAACTGACTAGGTATCCCCCTTTCAGTTGTGCAACTGACTAGGTATCCCCCTTTCAGTTGTGCAACTGACTAGGTATCCCCCTTTCAGTTGTGCAACTGACTAGGTATCCCCCTTTCAGTTGTGCAACTGACTAGGTATCCTCCTTTCCTTTCTGTTGTACAACTGACTAGGTATCCCCCTTTCCTTTCAGTTGTACAACTGACTAGGTATCCCCCTTTCAGTTGTGCAACTGACTAGGTATCCCCCTTTCAGTTGTGCAACTGACTAGGTATCCCCCTTTCAGTTGTACAACTGACTAGGTATCCCCCTTTCAGTTGTACAACTGACTAGGTATCCCCCTTTCAGTTGTATAACTGACTAGGTATCCCCCTTTCCTTTCAGTTGTACAACTGACTAGGTATCCCCCTTTCCTTTCAGTTGTACAACTGACTAGGTATCCCCCTTTCCTTTCTGTTGTACAACTGACTAGGTATCCCCCTTTCCTTTCTGTTGTACAACTGACTAGGTATCCCCCTTTCCTTTCTGTTATATAACTGACTAGGTATCCCCCTTTCCCTTCTGTTGTATAACTGACTAGGTATCCCCCTTTCCTTTCAGTTGTACAACTGACTAGGTATCCCCCTTTCCTTTCTGTTGTACAACTGACTAGGTATCCCCCTTTCCTTTCAGTTGTACAACTGACTAGGTATCCCCCTTTCAGTTGTGCAACTGACTAGGTATCCCCCTTTCAGTTGTGCAACTGACTAGGTATCCCCCTTTCAGTTGTACAACTGACTAGGTATCCCCCTTTCAGTTGTACAACTGACTAGGTATCCCCCTTTCAGTTGTATAACTGACTAGGTATCCCCCTTTCCTTTCAGTTGTACAACTGACTAGGTATCCCCCTTTCAGTTGTGCAACTGACTAGGTATCCCCCTTTCAGTTGTGCAACTGACTAGGTATCCCCCTTTCAGTTGTGCAACTGACTAGGTATCCCCCTTTACCTTTGTTGTGCAACTGACTAGGTATCCCCCTTTACCTTTGTTGTGCAACTGACTAGGTATCCCCCTTTACCTTTGTTGTGCAACTGACTAGGTTTCCCCCTTTACCTTTGTTGTGCAACTGACTAGGTTTCCCCCTTTACCTTTGTTGTGCAACTGACTAGGTATCCCCCTTTCCCTTTGTTGTGCAACTGACTAGGTATCCCCCTTTCAGTTGTACAACTGATTAGGTATCCCCTTTCAGTTCAGGGTGCTTTATTGGGACACCCTACCATTGGCCAATTTATTGATATGATGATGTTGGGTAATTAATAAAAGAGACATCTCGTCTGTCTCTTATTTACTTTCAGCTTTAAACCAACTGAATGGTTTCCACAACTGTACAAAGCTCATAGAATATTAGTAATGTGTGAAACACCCAGTGGCTGTGGCACACCTGGTCTGATTCCAAAAGAAACCTGCAAAGGAGGGAGCTGTCTTTGTGATTCCAGAAAGGCGAGATATTTTGAAGTCATTTATCAGCGTTTCTGAGCACCAGGCAAGATGACTCAAACAATGAGGAAGAACAAAAATAATGTGTTACCTACACCTCTTAACAGGCTATACTTTTCCCATGTCACATCCAACGCAGTTTGTGTGATTGTGTGCATACCTGTATAGAAGGATATCTAGCTAGATGTGTATACATCACTAACCCAGTCTAAACCCCTGTCTCCCTCCTCATCCCCTAGAGTCCCCCTATCCTGAAGGGGAACCACTAGTCACAGCGGTAGAAGGAACCAACGTGACATTAATGTGTACAGAGTCCAGCTCCCTGCCTCCAGCCCTCACCAGCTGGCAGAGGACAGCCCAGCAGGAGGACGTGGTCTCCAGCCCTAAGTACGTCCTGTCAGAGCAGGGCCCCACCTTCACCCTCACTATAGTCAACATCACCAAGCAGGACGAGGGCCTCTACTTCTGCAGGAGCGAGAACCCACTGATGGTCCGCGAGTTGGAGATCTATTTAACAGTTAAAGGTTAGTTCAGAGAGGTGTGTGTTTACAGATTGGATATCTCTGCAGGCTCCATCTGGTCCTTGTGATAATCTATGTTGATGATCATACAGGTGCAGAAAGAGAGCAAGGCAACACCTTCCCTGGAATGTCGTTAAACCTGTTTTCTCTCCCTGTTAGCTTCTAACAAGACTTCTTAGATTATTGTACATTCATTTCTCTTTAGTGACCTAACTTTTTTTACTTAATCAATCATGTCTAATGTTGTTTTGTTTCCACAGCCACCGCTCAATACACTGGAGCAATCATAGGGATATTCATAGCTATTTTGATAGTTGGATCTGGGATTGTTATTGCTAAAACAATATACTCCAACCGTGACCGAATATGCCTGGGTAAGATCTTTTTCCCATGCGTTATAATGTCCCTTTTGTTGATAGGGCTTCAATTTTGTAACTGCCCGTGTGATATCAGATTATCTGCCTTTATTATTTTCAGGGGTGCAACTTTCACTGGGGACGGGGGGGGGACATAACAAAAAATAATAGTTATGCCCCCCCTAAAACAAAAGTTGTACCCCTGGTTATTTTTGTATAATTTCATGAAAGGGAATGGATAATATGACTCCCATCACCTAAGATAATATAATATAATATATACTTTGATGATAACTGACTTGTGAAGTTACAGAATTGCTAAAAGATATATGCAAATACTAACTACCTACTTTGAAATCTCAATGTATGTTTTTTTTATTGCAGGTAATGGATTTGAGCAAATGGAGGAGAGAGATGTGTTGAGCCTGGTAGAGGCAGACGAAGAGGAGGTGTTTCATGAAGCTATACCCAGACTGCCACCTCTGCCTCTGACCAACGGACACAACACTACACTTGTAGAGATACACACAATACCATCCAGTAAGGAATGATTTTTTTCCTTCTAAGTTGTAGAGGGAGGAGGGGGGGATTTCCCACTTGGGTATTGGCTGTATATTAGTTGTTTTCCAAATGTGTAGTTGATATTAAATGTGACACTATTAATAATGTTGCAATGTTGTATTTGCACATGTATCCGTAATATACAGTGGATAGAACTGTAACTGGGCGGCAGGTAGCCTAGCGGTTAAGAGCACTAGGTTCGAATCCCAGAGCCGACTAGATGAAAAATCTGTCTGTGCCCTTGAGCAAGGAACTTCACCCTAATTGCTCGTAAAAGTCGCTCTGGATAAGAATCTGCTAAATTACTAAAATATAACTGTTCTGTTGCTGTAGATGCAAAAATAACCCAAATCTGTAACCAATCTCTTTTTCAGTTGACCATGAAGATGCAGAAATTCTTGAACATCCATTACAGCTAGAAGATAGAGATATAGATGAACTTGTCACATTTTAGGTGTTGTAAGACTTTTAGAAAACAGTTTTTTCTTGTGTAATGATTGGTGGTTGGTTTTGTACAGTATGTAGATACAGTATATAGGTTTGCTTTTTACCATCCATTTGACCTTTGTTTTGTTTTAGCTTCAGGCTTATTAAGTGATACTTAACATGGTTATTTCAATGAATTGTTGCCATTTACCTCATTCAATTACATATTTGACAATAATATAACATTTTGTATTACTCAAACACAAAATTAAACCTGTTTTTTTTTAAGCAAAGGCAAGGATGTAGTTCTCTCTTTTGTTTTTATATACAATTTACACGTTGGAATGTGTAGGCTTATCAGGGTCTAGTTTTTATTTTTTTATGGTTTTGATAGGATACATCCATGGAAATAGAACGGACGAATCAGTAGGCAGGTTCCGTTGACCCAGGTTTATTAGACAAGCAATGTTTTTTTTTATATATATATAATTAAACCATTGCAACATGTTTAATGGAAACGCAGCTATAGAAGAAATGTTCTAGATTGACAACATTTGTATTCGTTCGACGGGAGTATTTTATTTTTTACTTTATTAACACGATGGAAGCTGTGTTTTTCCGAATAAATGATTTGACGATTCATTTTTGAAGATATGCGGGGCACGTGACGTCATCACGTAACTACAAAGCTCTACTCCATATATTTTTTTTAAATGTATTTATATTAAACTTTTATTTAACTAGGCAAGTCAGTTAAGAACACATTCTTATTTACAATGAGTGCCTACCCCGGCCAAACCAATTGGGCCAATTGTGCGCCGCCCTATGGGACTCCCAATCACGGCCGGATGTAATACAGCCTGGATGTAACTAAATGCTTACTGTTTTGCAAAATCGTTTTTTTATTTTGCTATAAAAATGTTTCTTTACAGGACAAAGATTGTCCTGACTTTCAGGAACGCCTTGCTTTTCTGGTTGGCTGGCAAGTTTCACTATCCGATTACTTCAGATGTACATGAGCGCAGACCGTGGCGATGCTTTGGCACTCGTCCCAGGAAATATATGAGTCAGTTATTATTGCGTTGTGGCTTTCGCGGGCAACATGAAACAGATAGGTGGGAGGACATACAGGCTGTCGCCAATTTATTAATGCGTAATTTACCTAAGTGGGTAATGGAAACACTTCAGCCACTACAATTTGTATTCCACACTAGGTATTTGTGAAAACATGTTTAGGGTGCGAGTGACGTCACTACGGTTTGGTTGACACAAGAAGATATAACGCAACCTAGCAGGCAATTGTCGCATCTATTTTTTATGCGAACTTTCTAAATGTCGACAAGATTTGAATGGGGACACTTGTTCTATTCATTATATTTCTATGCATTTAATCCTATCCGATAGCCGAAATCAAGATAGATAACTCTTTAAAAATGTTCACTGTAGATTAAACAAATCAGGCACAAATCCATTTTACGTAATAGAAAACAAGAGCACATGTGGCAAGGTAGCCAATCATGAAATCTGTACTGTACAGGAAATCGGATTAATTCTTCTCCCTTTACTCAAAAACACGCAATAAAACAACAATTAGGCTATTTTACATCATTTGGTGATCTAAAGACACGATAGGCGCTCTGTTTTCTTCTCGGAATGGAATTTTTACATGGGATTATTGACTGGAAGGCATTGTTAGATAACCAGGAAGTCAGTTAAAAACAAATGATTATTTACGATGACGGGCTACCCGAAGGCAAAAAGCCTCCTACGGGGGCTGGGATTAAAAATAAAAATATAGGACAAAACACACATCACGACAAGAGAGACACCACAACACTACATAAGGAGAGACCTAAAACAACAATATAGCATGACATGAACACACAGCATGGTAGCAAAACAACATGGTAGATATTGGAGCTGAGATCCGCCTACCCTCAATTCCAGTTCGCATGATCTATGAGACACGGGATAGTGTGGGCGGTCGCCAGTTGTGTAAAGTACTTCTGTAAAAGTACTACTTAAGACGTTTTTTGGGGTATCTGTACTTTACTTGACTATTTTTGATAACTTTTACTTCTACATTCCTAATGAAAATAATGTACTTTTTATTCCATACAGTTTCCCTGACACGCAAAAATACTCGTATTTGGAATGGTTTGCAGGACAGTTCACGCATTTATCAAGAGAATATCCCTGGTCATCCCTACTGCTTCTGATCTGGCAGACTCACTAAACACACATGCTTCGTTTGTAAATTATGTCTGTGTTTGAGTGTGCCCCTGGCTAACCGTGAATTTAAAAAAACAAGAAAATACTGGCTACTGGTTTGCTTAATATAAGGAATTTGACATGATTTATACTTTTACTTTTGATGCTTAAGTATATTTTAGCAATTTCATTTACGTACATACAAAAATGTACACATACTTTTAGACTTACTCAAGTAGTATTTTACTGGGTGACTCACTTTTACTTGAGTCATTTTCTATTAAGGTATCTTTACTTTTACTCAAGTATGACAATTGGGTACCTTTTCCACCACTGGTGGTCGCCTGGCTGCTTCAGTATGGTATGCATGTATGGACTTTAAAGACAGGCCTGTAAATATTCCTTCCTTTCGTCCTTCCATGCTCCATTGCTTCCTCTCCTCCTTCCTGATTTGAAAGTATTGATGATGTTCATCAACACCTCTGGAGATTAAAAAAATAATTGTTTTAGTTTACTGTCAATAATGCTTAATTGTCTGTATAGAGTCAACAAGGTTGATATTCCGCCAGAGAGCAACAGACAGGACAAGAGCCCGAACTGTGATCAGACAGTGTGGGGTCTGACGTTTGGACCCCGTCCATCAAAGACACCAACACCTGGCGATAAAGCAGCCTCCAATGAGAGAGAATCAACCAGACTACTTCTGGCCACTGGACAACGGAGTCATCAAGATATGGGATGGTGCAACTGGTGGGACATCTTGCTGTGTTTGTTATGGAGTCAAGGCTAATGTTTCATTTGATGATAGCACTTTTCATTTAACCCTTATTTTGAATAGATTATCATATAATTGTGTAAAGATTGATAACTAAATATTTATGAATGTTCCTTCAAGCTGTGTTTATTTCACTCCTAACCGAAGCCCACCCTGGTATCTTCCACTGGAGATAACACCTTAAGGATATGGCATTTAACCCACAAGGTCAGCCATTTTTATATCTAAAAAAATATATATTAATCCAAAGAGCTTTTCTCTGTCTATCTAAATTCATGGATATTTTTTTATTGCACATGGAAATAATCTTGAACTGCTGTATACTTACCTGCTTCTCTGCCTTCCATAAGTCATAAATAGCCACGTCGTCACTGGCCACAAGGACTGGATCAGCCACTGGCCACAAGGACTGGGTCAGCCACTGGCCACAAGGACTGGGTCAGCCACTGACCTCACTGGCTACAAGGACTGGGTCAGCCACTGACCTCACTTGCTACAAGGACTGGATCAGCCACTGACCTCACTGGCTACAAGGACTGGGTCAGCCACTGACCTCACTGGCTACAAGGACTGGATCAGCCACTGTCCTCACTGGCCACAAGGACTGGATCAGCCACTGTCCTCACTGGCCACAAGGACTGGGTCAGCCACTGTCCTCACTGGCCACAAGGACCGGGTCAGCCACTGGCCACAAGGACTGGGTCAGCCACTGTCCTCACTGGCCACAAGGACTGGGTCAGCCACTGGCCACAAGGACTGGGTCAGTCACTGACCTCACTGGCCACAAGGACCGGGTCAGCCACCGTCCTCACTGGCCACAAGGACTGGGTCAGCCACTGACCACAAGGACTGGATCAGCCACTGACCACAAGGACTGGGTCAGCCACTGGCCACAAGGACTGGGTCAGCCACTGTCCTCACTGGCCACAAGGACTGGGTCAGCCACTGGCCACAAGGACTGGATCAGCCACTGTCCTCACTGGCCACAAGGACTGGATCAGCCACTGACCTCACTGGCCACAAGGACTGGGTCAGCCACTGTCCTCACTGGCCACAAGGACCGGGTCAGCCACTGACCTCACTGGCCACAAGGACTGGATCAGCCACTGACCTCACTGGCCACAAGGACTGGATCAGCCACTGACCTCACTGGCCACAAGGACTGGATCAGCCACTGTCCCCACTGGCCACAAGGACTGGGTCAGCCACTGGCCACAAGGACTGGATCAGCCACTGGCCACAAGGACTGGATCAGCCACTGTCCTCACTGGCCACAAGGACTGGGTCAGCCACTGGCCACAAGGACTGGATCAGCCACTGTCCTCACTGGCCACAAGGACTGGGTCAGCCACTGTCCACAAGGACCGGGTCAGCCACTGTCCTCACTGGCCACAAGGACCGGGTCAGCCACTGTCCTCACTGGTCACAAGGACCGGGTCAGCCACTGTCCTCACTGGCCACAAGGACCGGGTCAGCCACTGTCCTCACTGGCCACAAGGACCGGGTCAGCCACTGTCCTCACTGGTCACAAGGACCGGATCAGCCACTGTCCTCACTGGCCACAAGGACCGGGTCAGACACTGACCTCACTGGCTACAAGGACCGGATCAGCCACTGTCCTCACTGGTCACAAGGACCGGGTCAGCCACTGTCCTCACTGGTCACAAGGACTGGGTCAGCCACTGTCCTCACTGGTCACAAGGACCGGATCAGCCACTGTCCTCACTGGTCACAAGGACTGGGTCAGCCACTGTCCTCACTGGTCACAAGGACTGGATCAGCCGCTGTCGTGTCTCATCAGACTGCAGCATGGTGGCATCCTGGTTTGACAAAGTTAGACTCCATGACTCAACATGCCGGACTGCTCCTAAGCACAAAGCTCCTCAGACAAGGAAAAATTTATATGAGTTCAGGAATAAAGAGAGAATACTTATTGGCCTCCATTTTAAATTCATTTGAGTTGTTTGGAAGTATTGACTAATGATAGCACAGTCAAGGGAGAGCATATTTATTTATTTTAACCTTTATTTAACCAGGCAATTCAGTTAAGAACAAATTCTTATTTACAATGACGGCCTACACCGGACGACGCTGGGCCAATTGTGCACCGCCCTATGGAACTCCCAATCACGGCCGGATGTGATGCAGCCTGGATTATTGGCATCCATTTGAAATGTAGGAGTTATTTGGAAGTATTGAATAACTAATGATAGCACAGTCAAGGGAGGAAAGCTTATTATTTGCCTCCATTTGGATAGTATAACTAAATCGTGGGAATATTGTATGACAGAAGTGACGGGACTTTCTAGGGCCCTGAGGTGATGCATCTTTCATTCCGATCTTCTCTGAAGTTAGAGTTGATCTAACAATGGTTGGATAGGTGAAGGCAACTTTGGAATTTGTGGTTTAGACAAAATCAGTCATGTCTGATCAGCTATTTGTCCAAAGAAATCTCTCAGGATGTCAAAATGCAAATAGTTAAGTGACTCAAACATGCAACTGAACTCTTAAGTCTTGAATCCTAACATTATTCAGGTTAATTTACATCAATGTAATACAATTACTATCAAGAACTAATCTATATTTTTATGCTAGTATATTGTATGATAACTACTATAGTGTGTATTTTGTTATTTAAATGTGTACATTTACTGAGAGTAAATCTAAAGCTTGCATTGTGTACAGTAAATTGGTCTACTGAAACCTTATTCCGTGACTCTCGTACACGGCATACAAAAAGACACCTGATTACATAAGAAACCATTTTATTTGACAATCAATATCAAAATGTAAATACAGACAGGAATATTGAGCAGACAAGCACAAGTATGTTTTTATGAAGTTAGTCTTGAGTGAAATGTCTTGTCTTTTGTGAACAAAAGGGTATGAAAGCCTTTAATTCAGTTAGCACTAACTCAACTAACCATGGTCTTGACCAGCAATGTACAAATTACATCAGGTGTGTTAGTGCTGGGCTGGAATAAAAGCCTGCACACCCTGTAGCTCTCCAGGACCATGGTAGGTGACCTATGTGTACTAGACGTTTGTGACGGAGGACTACTGGTCTAGGCGGCCTCATTGACCACGATGTCTCTCACTGCCTGGAAAGCCGCCACCATCGAACTCAATTGGATCTTCTCACTAGTTCCAGAGGCCAGCCGGTACCTAGAAGAAAAAAAAAACCATCAAAATAAATGTACCAAATTAGTAATCTTAATTTATATTTAAATCATTCAGCATACGCTGTTATCCAGAGGGATTTACGATGAGTAAGGTATACAATTTGATGGGTATATAACCACCATACTGAAGATATGAGCACTTACTCAATGTCTGCCAACTTGATAAGCAAGCCCATCCGAATGGCAGGAGGGAAGTCCACTGTAAGAAAACACAGTTATTATACAGCACAAAAAGTGTACAAATCTCTCAAAACATGCACCATAGAATGAACTGGTGTAACGCCGTGACTTTGATCTTAGCGCGGAGTCGACCCCCCCCACGAAAGGAGACACCTCTCCATGGGGGAGAAAGACCCCCATTGTTCTTCAATGGCTTCCCCTCACACCAGGAAGTCACCCAGCTAAGAAGCAAGCCTTCTTCCTCATCTTCCTCCTTTTCAAAACGAGATTACAGACTACCGTCAAATGGCTGCAGTTTGAATGTCAAAGGAATTAGCATCGGTGGAGGCAGCCCCAAATGGTTCCCAATCAATGGAAGGCCATTCACGTTCACGCAACAAAGAGATGTTGCAGAGAGTAGGCCCTGGGACCGGACTGCTACAGTGAAGACACTCAAATTTACAAAAACCTTAAAATTATTTTTTACCAAAGGATACAGTGTCAAGGAGTATCTCTGATTTCCAGTGGTCCCAATTTGATTGTTTAATTATGCTACAGTATGGCTTTCACTTTGCTTTGTGTCATGAATTTCAGATTATTAACATGTAAATGTTAGTATTTACGGAACTGCAAGGAAATGACGAACATTGAAACAGGTTTTGTGACTGCACAAAGAAAGTACAGACAGTTATGTACATAATTCTTTATGAACAGAACCTAACTCAGCCAAACCTTCTTTCACACTTGGACTCAAGTGGGCGTGACTGAACTAAAGCTTGGCCAATCAGACTTTAACACAGATAAGTATACAAGCTGCTTGCATTACTGTCTTCGAATGCATTGGCGGCAATCTCATTATTCCACGTATTGATAAATTAACTGCAGTTTTTATTGCTAATAGATCATTAGATTTGATGAAGTACCACAGACAAGCAATTCCCTCCAACTCCTTAAATCTAGGCCTCTGCATGCTCCTTTTAAAATCTAGGCCTCTGCATGCTCCTTTTAAAATCTAGGCCTCTGCATGCTCCTTTTAAAATCTAGGCCTCTGCATGCTCCTTTTAAAATCTAGGCCTCTGCATGCTCCTTTTAAAATCTAGGCCTCTGCATGCTCCTTTTAAAATCTAGGCCTCTGCATGCTCCTTTTAAAATCTAGGCCTCTGCATGCTCCTTTTAAAATCTAGGCCTCTGCATGCTCCTTTTAAAATCTAGGCCTCTGCATGCTCCTTTTAAAATCTAGGCCTCTGCATGCTCCTTTTAAAATCTAGGCCTCTGCATGCTCCTTTTAAAATCTAGGCCTCTGCATGCTCCTTTTAAATCTAGGCCTCTGCATGCTCCTTTTAAATCTAGGCCTCTGCATGCTCCTTTTAAATCTAGGCCTCTGCATGCTCCTTTTAAATCTAGGCCTCTGCATGCTCCTTTTAAATCTAGGCCTCTGCATGCTCCTTTTAAATCTAGGCCTCTGCATGCTCCTTTTAAATCTAGGCCTCTGCATGCTCCTTTTAAATCTAGGCCTCTGCATGCTCCTTTTAAAATCTAGGCCTCTGCATGCTCCTTTTAAATCTAGGCCTCTGCATGCTCCTTTTAAATCTAGGCCTCTGCATGCTCCTTTTAAATCTAGGCCTCTGCATGCTCCTTTTAAATCTAGGCCTCTGCATGCTCCTTTTAAATCTAGGCCTCTGCATGCTCCTTTTGCCAAGTTTTGCATCTGTGCTTCTCTAGCATTACCTTCAGGTAGCTGAATGCGTTGCTAAAAATCACTATACAATTTCTGTATTCCATTCAGTAAACCCCATTCCTCTATTCTGTATCAGTTTAGAGTTATATAAGGAGTGACATCTCTAATATACGGCACAGAAGTGTACCAAATCCCTCAAAAAAATATATCATTGCATCATAAAAAGGTATCAATGCTATAATTCACAGGCCCTCTATGGTAACGCCTGATGAATCTGCCAAGACAGCTTAGTGAGAACAGAAACACATAACTTCAGAAATAAGAAAATAGGCATTCACTGTCAGGCTAAAACGTTGCAGTAGTGATACGTGCCACACTTAACACTGGCAAGCCATTTATTCTACAATGAGAACACTGGCAGCCATGGCAACCGCGAGGGGTCTCCCGGGAAACCAGAGGAAGAAAACATCACTATGCAGTTCGCTCTCCTAGTAGCTCGCCTCTCATATAATGTGCTGTATGGAGTCTGTTTAGAATACATCTATCAACTATAGATAGATAGATCAAAGTAAGCTAGGCCCTGCCCAGCCAGACAATCTTTTTTTTTTTTAAGTCCATAATCTAGTATATAATTCACACATTAAAAGACTCGGGGTCTTTTAATGTGTGAATTATATACTAGATTATGGACACATTTTCAAAAATACACATTTTCAAAAAATTTCAAAAATACAACTTCAGACTTTGGGGATACAGTGATTGTACCTGTGATGCATTCAATGGAAATACCCATCCCATACAGTATGGACATCTCTAGAACCACAGCAATCTACAGGTTTACTGCCTCCAGTCCAGTCCTTACCTCTGTGGATCAGTAGGTGGACTTCAGTCAGGATGTCATGCAGGGCTAGGCCTTTCAGCGTCTTCAGCTGGAGAATCTCTGTGGATCAGAAGCTAAGGAACATCTCTCAATATCAAAGATGGGATTTGTCCTTCAGTAGAATTCCAGGAATTCATGATATTCTGACATGATCCTCTATATATCCATACATACCCGGAAACTGACATACAGTATCCTCACCTAGCCAACTTTCAGATGTCCTTTTGTCCTGATCCCATAAAGGGGTGAGATTCTTCCTGATTAAATCAGGAATTTGTGCTTTTCTGACACGATCCTCTATTCATAGGCTACATCAATGAAATTATCTTTCTATACCGACCTAATAACATCCCTGCAAAATACACCGCCCCAAGGCATTCAGAGCCACTTCCTAGAAGAGGTCGACACCACAGAGTACAAGTTGTCCTCATATACCACATATTGGGATATATTATGCTAATTTGAGATGGCTATTTAGCCATTTCTAGATACTGCAGTACTGTATGTAGACATCATACATTGGCGATATTGTTTTATTTGAAAGAGCTGCTTTGGCAATACATAAACCATTGTGCGGGAGGGGGGGGCGAGCCATTTGGTTGTTGAAAAGAGTAGGCTAAACATAACTTGTAGTAATAGATATCGTTGAAATACACATGGTTGTGGGAGAGAATAAAGGATACGGTTGTAAGCGGAAGTGAAGTCCTTGTTTAGGGACCAGTCCAGGATGTTGGCGATATCGGACCGTAGTGGGTGACCAGTGCAGGTGTACACATTATCCTCGGTGACCTTCCCATACGCCATGCTGGTGCTCTGAGAAATACACAGGAAAGGAATCAGTCAGTCATTAGAAATAACAAAAAGAAATCAACCATAAGGAGTGTACTCAGAATCTGGGCACCGATATGGAAAATCCATATCAGTTGCAGGTTTTTTTAAACAATATACACTGAAACAAAATGTAAAACGCAACATGTAATGTCTTGGTCCCATTTTCCATGATCTGAAATAAAAGAACCCAAAAATTGTCCATCCACACAAAAAGCTTATTTATCTCAAATTTTGTGCACAAATTAGTTTCCATCCCTGATAGTGAGCATTTCTTCTTTGCCAAGATATCCATCAACCTGACAGATGTGGCATATCAAGAAGTTGATTAAACAGCATGATCATTACACAGGTGCAACTTGTGCTGGGGACAATAAAAGGCCTCAAATGTGCAGTTGTGTCAGACAACACAATGCCACAGATGTCTCAAGTTGAGGGTGGATGCAATTGGCATGTTGACTGCAGAAAAGTCCACCAGAGCTGTTAACAGATAATTTAAAAGTTAATTTCTCTAACATTAGCTGCCCAAACTTTGTTTAAGAGAATTTGGCAGTACGTCCATTCTGGCCTCACAACCGCAGACTCTTGTATGGCATCGTGTGGGCGAGCGTTTTGCTGATGTCAACGTTCTAAACAGAGTGCCCCATGGTGGCAGTGGGGTTGTGGTATGGGAATGCATATGCTGCGGACAACGAACACAATTACATTTTATCGATGGCAATTTGAATGCACAGAGACACCGTGATGAGATCCTGAGGCCCATTGTCGTGCCATTCATCCGCCGGCCTCACCTCATGTTTCAGCATGATAATACACGGCCCCATGTCACAAGGATCTGTACACAATTCCTGGAAGCTGATAATGTCCCAGTTCTTCCATGGCCTGCATACTCACCAGACATGTCACCCATTGAGCATGTTTGGGATGTGTACGACAGCGTGTTCCGGTTCCCACCAATATCCAGCAACTTTGCACAGCCATTGAAGAGGAGTGGGACAACATTCCACAGGCCACAATCAACAGGCTGATCAACTCTATGTGAAGGAGATGTGTTGAACTACATGAGGCAAATGGTGGTCACACCAGATACTGACTGGTTTTCTGATCCACGCCCCAACAGATGCATAACTGTATTGCCAGTTATGTGAAATCCATTGATTAGGGCCTAATTAACTTATTTCAATTGAATGATTACCTTATATGAATTGTAACTCAGTAAAATCTTTGAAATGGATACATGTTGCATTTATATATATTTGTTCAGTATAGATATGTCATTTTTTTAATCAATAACATTGCAGCTGTGTTCATCTTCTGTTAACTTCCAAGGCTTTGTGAAATTCAGACAACTGCTTGTTGACTGCCCATTGTGCCTGGTGTGAATGTTCAGGGGGCCTGAACCTACCTAACCAGTTGAATACAATCAACTGTTTGAATACAATCAGTTTGAATACAAACAATTATTCAGCAGGCCAATAAGTATGCTAAATTATGAGCCTGTGAGGTCAGTTTAATGGCTACAGGAACAGTCATGTAATATATAGTGTACCAAACGATATCAAATACATTTTTACTTGTCACATGCACTGAATACAACAGGTGTAGGTAGACCTTACAGTGAAATGCTTACTTACAAGCCCTTAATCAACAATACAGTTAAAAAACATTTAAAAAAATAAGAATAAGAAATAAAAGTAACAAATAATTAAAGAGCAGTATCGAATGAGTGATTCTGGTGCCCACCACTAGCCAATACATTTAGACCAGCAATAAAAACACAACACTGTGATGCAATGAATCACATTTAGCTACACACCGGTAGCACTCCCGTACCTGCAGTATGTTGAGGGATCTTCTCATGTCTCCTGATGATAGGGTCACAATAGCTTTCATTCCATCTGGAGTTACATCAATGCTGCAGGGACAAGAGCAGACATACGTCTCTGATTAAAAGGCAATAATAAAACCCAGCAGACATTAGTCTCAAGTAAGTTTCAAGTTTTATTTCTCACATGTACAAGTACAGTGAAATGCTTAACTTGCAAGCCCTTAAAAACAGTATAACAAAAAACCCAGAAGAAATAAGAGATTTTTTTTTTTTATCATGTATCAGAAGAATGTAAGCTATATACAGGGTCAGTGCCAGTACCAAATTCCTTGAGGAACACAGTGATCTACCATCTGAAGCCCCCGACCCCCACTCACCTCCCCTGACCCACAGGCCCCACTCACCTCCCCTGACCCACAGGCCCCACTCACCTCCCTTGACCCATTAACTCCTGAGCCCCTCACCTCTCCTGCTGGATAACAAACTCCAGCCTGGGTATCATCTGGTCCTGAGACAGGGGTCCGAAGCGGAACCTGGTGCAGCGAGACTGCAGGGCTGGGATGATCTTAGACAGGTAGTTACAAATCAAACAGAACCTGGTGTTCTCTGTGTACTTCTCAATGACTGTAGGAGAGGAAGAGAGAGGTAGAGGGAGAAGAGAGAGGTAGCAATAGGAGTAGAGACCGGCAGGGAGAAATGGATGTCAATGATTTGACGTTCAGTGGGCATATGCTCATTAAAATGTTGTAATGTAGAATATAAAATGGGAACTGCTAAATCAATGACATCTATTACAAGCAATTGTAGCACATTCATATTCTAAATTATCAGGCTAATATGCGGTACCCCTCCCAAATGCATTTAACATTTGCTTGTTGTCTCATGTTCCATGTTGCCGTAAGCAGATCCTTTCATCAGAGAGAATTACTGGTTAGCTCGCAACTGGTTAGCTCGCAGGCAGCTCATTTGGCCAGTTGGTACACAGCAGGTGAACAACTCAAAACAGATGGTTACCTCGCCGCAATGCATTCTGGGCATCCCGGGTCATGGCATCAGCCTCGTCCAGTATCACCAACTTGAAACCCTTCCTGGAAGACAAAAAAAAATAAATAAACACTCATTTTGTCAATTGCAGTCAGGGTTGTCTAAGGACACGGGTACTTGCAATCCTCCTTTTTGTTTCCTTGTCCTCGCTGAAAAGACTGGGAACCTGATTGCAATATGGTAGACAACTACTGGTAGATAAGAGACCTACTTCTCTACAAATACAGACCTGTCAGTGACTGCAAGGAAACAGAACCTTTTGAAGTATTATTCATTATTGTCATACTTGAATATGGTCCTGGTGCTGGCAAAACTCAGGATGGGTCCTCGTACAACATCGATACCTCTGTCGTCTGACGCATTAAGCTGCAAATAAATAAATGTATGCATTATTGATGCACCCGAGAACAGTTATGTATGCCGCACACTAACATTGAATGTTAAGAATCAATATTGCTCACTGGAAAACATGACAACCCTCAAGTGCAGTGTTATGAGCACAGCATTTGTCTTTGATAATTCTACATCTCAGGGCTGAGTTGGTACGTACCTCCAGGACCATAGCGTTGAACTCCTTCTCCTTGTAGAGCTGCTTGGCAGAGGCTAGAACAGTAGATGTTTTCCCTGTGCCTGGGGGTCCATAGAACAAGAGATGCGGCAGCCTGTCCTCACTGATAAATTTCTGGACTGAAAAGAGAAAAGGATTGTTTCTGACAAATATGTTGTTACATATGCACTGATGCAACAACAAAAAACACAACTATAGTTCATTTGAGCATGAAAACATTATTTGAAAAAAATTCACATTTGAAATGAATTGTTGTTGGAATGGATAAGGGTCAGGTTTTCTACAGCAGCAGTTCCATCCCTGTTGTTTTAAAGACTGAAAAAAAATATACTTACTGGTGCTTAATATGTCCTTGTGAGAAATCAAGTCATCTAGGGTCTGTGGCCTGTATTTCTCAACCCTAAAATAAAAATATAAAATGTCAGACAGCATCGCGCATGCGTGGCTACATTGAAAGCAGGGAAGAGGTGGTATGCACGAACAAACAAGGCAACTAAAATACAAATCACAACACTTTGCTACACCGTATAGGCAGGGGAAACATATTAACACAATGATTGAGGTTTGGCGAGCCTGCTAATTAGGCCTGCTAATGTAGCTAGCTTGCTAGTTAATTAGTTAGCATGCTTGCTGGCAAGAAATAAGATAGTTAGTTAGCTAGCATCTGACACCGGCTAGCTAGCGGACTCAATTTACCAAGGCAAATTTCTTGACTGCAACGGTATCTTGCCAATCGATGCCATTTGAATCGATTCAATTTGTTCTCCAATTTTCACCAAATATATTATCCAAATGGCGCGCTTTACTTCAACAAAACGTGCTTTACATTACGATACACAGTTTACGGCAGGTTTGCAACCAATCGCATCCGTTGTTTTACTGTGGGCGGAGTCAAATTACTCTTTATAATATTTCGCGGCATGCTGCCATTTCCTTTTCCGTCGACGTTCCTCTCCAAGTAGCAGCTCTTCTTGTTCAGTCCGCAAAAGACAAAGAAACATGTCCGACGAAGGAAAACTTTTCGTCGGTGGCCTGAGCTTCGACACCACAGAGCAATCTCTTGCAGAAGCGTTCTCAAAGTATGGAAATATCTCTAAATGTGATGTCATCATGGACAGAGAAACAGGAAGGCCTCGTGGATTCGGCTTCGTAAAGTACGACAATCCCGAGGATGCGAAGGACGCTATGGATGCAATGAACGGCCAGTCTCTCGACGGCAGAACCATCCGTGTGAACGAGGCAGGCCAGGGCGGTGGTGGAGGTCGTGGAGGTGGCGGTGGATACAGAGGTTCCCGAGGTGGCGGTGGATACGGCGGTGGAGGTGGATATGGTGGAGGCGAGAGGAGTTACGGTGGTGGTGGAGGAGGCCGCAGCTATGGCGGAGAAGACCGAGGATACGGAGGTGGTGGTGGTGGTGGTGGATACAGGAGCGGTGGAGGCCGAGGCGGGTACTCCTCTGGTGGCGGATACAGGGACAATCAATAGGTTGGGCCCAGGAAGGCTACGGAGACCGTTCTAGGCCGGGGATCCTACAGAGACTGCTAGCTCTACAACAGTTAACGTTATGCTGCACACGAGTAAAACTCCGATTCAAGATCATCCCTTGGCTGGCTGTATTTAAAAGATGCGCTCCTCAAGAAATGTCCACGTGTTGTTGTTGACCGGATGACTTTTGTAGTCCTATTCTGTGTTTAATTAGCTAAGTTAGCTTGCTAGCTAGCTCGAGCGTCTTTCAATTTAGCCACGTGTGTCGGCCATTCATTTCCAAACCATGTGAAAAGTTCATGTTCTCTTGCCCAGTAACATTCCACCTTTGTACTTTCTGTTTGTATCCTCAACATTATTTTTTGTGTCAATTTTGGCTTTATGGAACCTATTAAACGATTTCTTTGGAAAAACAAGTTCTCCTCATGTTATTAGTGTACCAGTTTTATCAATCCATACAATGACTCGTGTTTGTGGTTGAATTTATTCTGCTAAAGGCCTTTAAACGCGGCAATCCGCAGTTGCAACCACAGGGCCACCCCCTCAGTACAGAACTGCAGGATGGGTCGATATAACCACGCAAATTAATAGACTGACGCAAGGACTGACCACTATCGGAATTGTTTTAAATGATGTGCAAGTAGTTTTAAAAAAGCTTTTGAAGTAAACTCGAGGCATAACGTTACATTCAACAGTCGATGGGAGCATAATTTTATGAATCCGAAAATGGATGTCGCAACTGCAAATTGTGTCGTAATACTAAGGTGTGTCGAAAGACTTCATAAAATACTTTCGGTAGAACTATGTTCGTCCACAAACACGAATATAGGAGTATGTATATAGCTAGCTATCTTAAATGACCGCGTTTTCAGCAATTTAAGTATGTGATTGTACGGGACTGGATACGGAAGTAAAGCGGAAGCAGTCGTCGCTTTCGCACAACTGAAAAGTGGTTTCCACTAGAGTGCACAGCCACAAATTTAAAATGAGCTTTATCGTAAAGGCCCATGAAAATAAAAAATTGCTTTTTGGTCTGAATTTAGGTATAAGGCTATTAGTGTGGTTAAGGTAATGCTAGGGTTTAAAACATTTGAAGATACATTGTAGAAATAGGCAGGATTTATGACTTTGTGTCTGTGGTAACTTGTGACGACCGTGTAATATCAAGAGGGCACATTTTATAAATTTTCTGTTACACAATAACGATTGTCGAAGGCAGATACCAATTCAGTCGTTTGCTTGTCATTTCTAAATATATATTTACCCTAATGCCAAAACAAAGGCTTCTAAAATTAAGAAATAAATCCCTCTGTTCAAATCCAAGTTTATCGGTGGTATACGCAGTTTTGCAGATGTTATCGCAGGTGCAGCGAATTGCTTGTTTCGAGCTCCCACAGTGCTGCAATATCAAGCAATACAATAATACACACATAATCAAAAAGTAAGAAAAATAAATTAGATATCAAAATGAGCAATACCAGTCTGGAATAGAAATAAATATATGAATGTGAATGGTGTGTATAGACAGTATGGACAGTATGTGAATAGAAATGGTGTGTACAGCAGTAGTTATATAGGATTAGCCTTGACTAGAATACAGTATATACATATGAAGTGGGTAAAACAGTATGTAAACATTATTAAAGTGACTAGTGTTCAATGAATATTTACATGGTTGTCGAGTGGCGCAGCGGTCTAAGTCACTGCATCTCAGTGCTTTAGGTGTCACTACAGACACCCTGGTTTGATTCCAGGTTGTATCACATCCGGCTGTGATTGTGAGTCCCATAGGGCGGTGCACAATTGGCGCAGTGTCGGGTAGGTCGTCATTGTAAATAATAAATTGTTCTTAACTGGTTTGCCTAGTTAAATAAAGTAAAAAAATATATATATATAAAAACATAGGGCAGCAGGGTAGAGTACCAGGTGGTAGCCGGCTAGTGACAGTGTCTAAAGTTCAGGACAGGGTACTGGGCAGAGGACAGCTAAGAGTTCAAGATTTCCTGACGTGAAAAGCAACCCCCACGGTTGATTTTTTGAAATTTTTCGGACAAATAAGTAATCTCTACTGCCATTTGGATTGTACAGAGAGGTAGGTATCAGAATAGTATTTTGGAAAAACCTGACTCTTGGGAAATACATGCGAATGTAGCTTCTAATAGCACTTTCCTAGAAAACATGCTCTGCTTATCAAAAAGTCTGTGACATGAATGTTGTTTTTAATATAAAAATATATATATTTAAAAACCTAAATCAAGTGTTAGAACATGTCAGATATGATGTCCACAGTAAATGAGACACGACTGAGTGACACAAAAACACATCAAAGAGAATGGTTGTTTTATTGTCGTTTTTTTCAGAATATTGTAGGCGGCTCAGAGTATTGTAAGAGGCTCACTGTATATAAGCCCTTATGATTGGCCATTATTGGCCTTATGATCACACACTGTACAACACATAGACTGTACAGTGTTTCTAGTGAACTCTAGAATAGGATATGTGTGCAGTGTAGCCAAACAGCTATATTTTTCATTCTGTCTTGACACACAAAGCACCAAGCCTGTTCAGTCCAGCAGCGAGACACAATAATGCTGCCTGTTGACACAGAGGAAATGTCCAAAATCTCTGGTTCCACACCACCGGCCTCATTCAAGTTGACCCACAGGTACAACACTAAATCTTTCCCCTGTTTATTTCACCCCACCGATAGAATAGAAAATGCTGTCATAAAATAGGCTATAATTCAGTGAGAGATGTTGGCCCGGCCTACTCAGTGTCATTCAGCGTTCTGTAATTTAATTTAGACAGACAGACAACTGTTGCAGTTCATTTGGAGTATACAACCATAACACATGTAGCTATGGTTATTTGTGTGTTAGTGGTTAGTGGTGTGTGTGTGTGTGTGTGTGTGTGTGTGTGTGTGTGTGTGTGTGTGTGTGTGTGTGTGTGTGTGTGTGTGTGTGTGTGTGTGTGTGTGTGTGTGTGTGTGTGTGTGTGTGTGTGTGTGTGTGTGTGTGTGTGTGTGTGTGTGTGTGTGTGTGTGTGTGCATGTCTGTGTATGAGTCTGGCAAGATATCTACAAGTAGGCTTAAAAGGGCACATGTTAACAGAATAGCCTAAATGTGTCTAAAATTATCCCAATTTTGTTCTCTGAAAAATGACCAAAAAAAGTATTCAGACCCCTTCCTTGACTTTTTCCACATTTTTTTACGTTACAGCTTTATTCTAAAATTGATTAAATAAAAAATGTTCCTCATCAATCTACAAACAAAACCCCATAATGACATCACAATACCCCATAATGACAGGGAGGTGGAGGTGACCAAGGGAGGTGACCAAGAACCCAATGGTCACTTTGACAGAGCTCCAGAGTTCCTCTGTGGAGATGGGAGAACCTTCCAGAAGGACAACCATCTCTGCAGCACTCCACCAATCTGGCTTTTATGGTAGAGTGGCCAGACGGAAGCCACTCCTCAGTAAAAGGCACATGACAGCCTACTTGGAGTTTGCCAAAAGTCACCTAAAGACTCTGCGTATATGAGAAACAAGATCCTCTGGTCTGATGAAACCAAGATTGAACTCTTTGGCCTGAATGCCAAGCATCACACCTGGAGAAAACCTGGCACCATCCCTATGGTGAAGCATGGTGGTGGCAGCATCATACTGTGGGGATGTTTTTCAGTGGCAGGGACTGGGAGACTAGTCAGGATGGAGGGATGATGATGAACGGATGAACGGAGCGAAGTACAGAAAGATCCTTGGTGAAAACCTGCTCCAGAGCAATAAGGACCTCAGACTGAGGCGAAGGTTCACCTTCCAACAGGACAACGACCCTAAGCGCACAGCCAAGACAACGCGGGAGTGGCTTCGGGACAAGTCTCTGAATGTCCTTGAGTGTCCCAGCCAGAATCCGAACTTGAACCTGATTGAACATCTCTGGGGGGACCTGAAAATAGCTGAAGAAGACTCGAGGCTGTAATTGCTTTCAAAGATGCTTCAACAAATTTCTGAGTAAAGGGTCTGAATACTTGTGTAAATGTGATATTTACGTTTTTTATTTATAAAACATGCTTTTGATTTGTCAATATCGGGTATTGTGTGTAGATTTGTGAGGGGATCTAATGTTAATCCATTTTAGAATAAGGCTGTAATTTAACAATATGTGTAAATAGTCCTTTTTTTTTAACACGTTAAAATCCTGATGTGGAGCTGATGATGGAGCATATCGATAACGGAGTTCAAACAGTGAACTCACTCTCACTGCACTGATGCACATAATCTCGCGATAACTCCTCCCCCACGCAGCATCACTCGGCGGTGGTGCCTCTCCTCCCGCTGCTTCGGTGGGCGATGCGATCCCCTTGCTGTAGATTTGATTGACTGGAAACATGTCGGTGTGGTGGTGGGAGCGACCCGGGATGCAGCTGCTGGCAAGGGAGACGGGGAGTACCTGTACCCAATCCACACAGCATCACCTTTAAAATGATTATATGACGATGCTTTAATTTAATGGATCCGTTTATGTTATTATGATGCGTTGGTTTTTTATTTGAAATGAATAAACAACGCTCAATGGATTTATTAGCTGAGGCTTGATCGGTTGTGTTCTGATTTTTGTTTCTGTTATGGAGGTAGCCTACGCTATCTGCATATTGTGTTTGATGATATAGCTCTCAGCATCAGTACCAGGTTCAATCAGAAACACCTTGATGAACAACCACCACCAGGAAATACAAGGACTATTGCAATGGAGTCGCCTTTCACATAGATCACATCTCATCTGTAAACCAATGTACATAATAGAATATAGCACCACGTTTGCTGGCGTTTTATTACATGGAGTTTTTTCCACCTTTATTTTCTGAGTATATTGTTTTTTGAAGTTACACATAAAAAAAACGACCACTGCTCGCAAGCAATGGACGAGAAGAATATGACAAAAAGCGACGAGCAGCATCTGAGTTTGCAAAAAGCCTTGCAGCAGTGCGAGTTGGTGCAAAATATGATAGACATAAGCATTTCCAGTTTGGAGGGATTGAGGACCAAATGTGCCACATCTAACGACTTGACACAGAAAGAAATACGAACGCTGGAGGTAAGCAAAAGCACCCATTCCGTAGAATGAAAAAGGCTACGGCTGCGCTGAGGCTGCTGATCATGTATTTGGATCAAAAACACTGTTGGGTTGGTTGTCACGTCTATCATAGCCTATATCAACATCAATGTACATTATTCGATGTCGTTAAAATTGTTGACTATATCATTGGAATACTGTTTTTTCCCCTTTATGTTATACAGCCTAGATGTGTTTTATGCAGTGTAATAAATGAAGAAAAAGCTAGCTGCAGGGAGCAGGCTGTTGTGGGCTTGCGCATTCTGCAGGTGGTGGAAAGAAGGTGGTTTATTCAGCTCTAGAACTCTTCTCCATCAGAATTCTCCCTGAGAACGTTGAGGCCTAAACACTTTCTGTTTACGATTCATCATCATTATCATCATCACCATCAGTAATATGCTCTGCATATCATCAGCTAGATTGCAACAACTGTTATGCAAGTGTGTATTAGTGAAATTGAGATCCGATTTAATTGGCCCACAGGGTATTCCATAAATTGCGTTATGTAATGGACATGATGTTATCCAAAGACAGTGTAATGTTTTTTTATTTTTTTGTATCAAAACATACTCTGGGTACATTTCAGGTGTACTTAGGCCCTAAATGGTTTAAACCAGAGATTCCTGTGTATGTTACACAGGCAGGTGACTTTAAACGGAAGACATGTAAACAGAGGTCCAATGTGATGGGACTTGATGATGTGTGAGTAAAAAAGGGCACCATCATTATGCTCAACATAATGAGATGACATAGGCCTGTAATAGATGTACAGTGACATTTTAGTGGCCACAGCTGGAGGAATAGCAGGCCTCTATATACTGTTTGTTTATTCATTTACTCAATCATGTAGTTTTCCCACTGATACAAGGAAAAATAATCCACATCTATGCCTCTCATATGGACTTTATATATATATAGGCACACCATTTTACAATATTTTGTAATTTGAAGGGATAAGTAGGCCTAGATGCTTGAGTTGAATTGAATTTCAGAGAGTAGATTGAAAACATACACTACATTAGGCTCTATAGCTAGAACTACAGTACATTATGGCCACTCGTTAACTTAATAGTCTACATGTTTGGGTGAATGGAACATGCTAAAATAGATTCCCCATGTCTAGCTAGGTTACAATTATTTGTTCTAACAAATGTTCACACACAGTTTATCGTTCCCCACTCCCTAGCTACCAACCAAAAACACCACTTTGAAATGTACGCCTAATAGTTTGACTCAGGGAAACTGCTGTGTCATGCAGGTATAGCATCTTCAGTCAGGAAAAACATGGCTGCACTCAAACTCTAAAAAGACATGTCTGCCATTGACATGTGGCCTTATGGCCCTGTTATGTTAGTTAGGTGGTAGGTTTGCTGTATGTTTGCACATGCTGTCATGCACACTGTTTGGGCCTTCTGAGGCAGAGGGCACAGTACTAGAGGATTGGGCAGTCATATTTGGTAACATTTTACATTATGTTGCTCTTCTTCCTGTGTAGTTCTAATAGCATTATATTAGCATGTTGTTATCATGTATTCATAAGGGCCAAACGTGGTCAAGCAGTTGCCTCTCACAGATTTTAGCCATGGCATGGGTCAGGCTGTTGCTGTAAAAACGTTATTAATACATTTCATTTATTGATTGAGTGTGTTGGACAAGGCCTTTAGATTAGATACAGTTAAAGGTGCAATCTGCAATAGATACAGCCATTTCATTTTTTACTTTTAAATGAATGAAATATAACCATTGATTCTTGAAGAATATCATTTAGAAATGCCTCATGAGATTAGTTAAACTGTTGTATTCCATCAGAACCCAAAATAGAAACTTGCTTAACTCCAAATATCACGATATCATGGATGGTCAGTCCTTGCATCTAAACTTTTGTTTGTCTATGAATTTGACAGTGGTTACATTTCTGCAGCCTACCCCTTAGCTTTTTACCACAACAGTGGTGGGGCATCATCTTTGGTATTGTTTGAACTGCAGATTGCCCCTTTAACTTGTATTCTCCAGGCCGGGTCATGTTTCTGGCTTCATTGGCAGGTAACGTTGCACTTATAGTAGAATCATGCACTTGTTGCACCCCATAGTTTTTTCATGATTTTTTACTTGCTGCACTTGTTGCATCTCCAACAAAATCCTGTGTTAACACAGACATATGCAATATTATAGAAACAACAATTTTCAAATGTGAAAGCATCTGACCATTGTGTCACGGGCGTCTGAAGAAGAGGACCAAGGTGCAGCGTGGTGAGCGTACATACTTTTATTTTAATGATGTCGCCAACAAAACAATAAACATACAGAAACGACCGTGAAGCTTAACTCGGCTATAATGCCGCTAACAAAGATAACTTCCCACAAAGACAGGTGGGAAAAAGGGCTACCTAAGTATGGTTCTCAATCAGAGACAACGATAGACAGCTGCTTCTGATTGAGAACCACATCCGGCCAAACACAAAGAAATAGAAAACATAGAAATAAAGAAACTAGAATGCCCACCCTAGTCACCCTAGTAAAAGCCTCTCAATGGCCAGGGCGTGACACATTGCAACTGTGATATATGACTTTGTTTGTAAAATGTCCCCCTGCACAGTCCAAGACATTGAAAAGTGTGTTCTTATATCACAGGTTATTATGAGGGAGAAATTAAATATGAGGAACATGAGAAATTTTGGGTTCACTTTGATTTGCCACTTTTTGCACAAAAGAGCTGTCTTGACTTACTGTGCAATACTTGTTGAAGGACAGTTTAACTGTTGTTAAACAGAACATACAGTACTCTACAATGCAATACATCTTAATTGATCCCTTTGGGGTTTCTGAATGTTTGAATGGCTCATCTATTGAACTGTGGGTCAGTTTCCCAGGCACAGATTAAGCCTAGTCCTGGACTAAAAAGCACTTCAATAGTGATTCTGCTTTGTTTGGCAGTGTCTCTCTGTTGTGAAGCAAGGTGCATGTGGGATAGGGTCGGACTATACTATATCACATGGGATAGGGTCAAAGTTCAGACTACACCATATCACATGGGATAGGGTCAGAGTTCAGACTATACCATATCACATGGGATAGGGTCAGAGTTCAGACTATACCATATCACATGGGATAGGGCCAAAGTTCAGACTATACCATATCACATGGGATAGGGTCAGAGTTTAGACTATACCATATCACATGGGATAGGGTCAGAGTTCAGACTATACCATATCACATGGGATAGGGTCAGAGTTTAGACTATACCGTATCACATGGGATAGGGTAGGAGTTCAGACTATACTATATCACATGGGATAGCGTATCTCATATGCCTTTTTCATCATAGGAGATGTCTCAAGTTAAAAACACCCCATCCGAGTTATGACCAACACCTTCTCCCTAGTTACAATGACCAACACCTTTTCCCTAGTTACGATGACCAACACCTTTTCCCTAGTTACGATGACCAACACCTTTTCCCTAGTTACGATGACCAACACCTTTTCCCTAGTTACGATGACCAACACTTTTCCCTAGTTACGATGACCAACACCTTTTCCCTAGTTACGATGGCCAACACCTTTTCCCTAGTTACGATGACCAACACCTTCTCCCTAGTTACAATGGCCAACACCTTTTCCCTAGTTACAATGTTCAACACTTTTTCCCTAGTGCAGACAAAACATTTCTGTCCCTACCATGGGAGCAGGTCAAATATCAGCTCTCCACACCCCAATGGTAACCATAACCTTCGGCTCAAAAAACACACTCACTAGCACCAGTGTGGAAAGACAACAACCTCCACACAAACCAGTGTTTCCTTTGTTTTTCTGGTTGCATTAGATGCTACTGTACTGTACTGACCCACTGTTTGCCATTCACCCCTTGACTAAACGAGCTGTATTGGACCTAGTCCGAGTTCTGAAAGTATTCAGACCCCTTCCCTTTTTCTACATTTTGTTAGGTCACAGCCTTATTCTAAATATATATATATTTTTTAAACATATCCTCATCAATCTACACACAATACCCTATAATGTCAAAGCCAAAACAGGTCCTTGAGATGTTTCTACAACTTGATTGGAGTCCACCTGTGGTAAATTCAATTGATTCGACATGATTTGTAAAGGCACACACCTGTCTATATAAGGTCCCACAGTTAATAGTGCATGTCAGAGCAAAAACCAAGACATGAGGTAGAAGGAATTGTCCGTAGAGCTCAGAGACAGGATTGTGTCGAAGGCACAGATCTGGGGAAAGAGTACCAAAAAGGGAGAGAAGGGCCTTGGTCAGGGAGGTGACCAAGAACCCGATGGTCACTTTGACAGAGCTCCAGAGTTCCTTTGCGGAGATGGGAGAACCTTCTAGAAGGACAACTATCTCTGCAGCACTCCACCAATCAGGCCTTTATGGTAGAGTGGCCAGACGGAAGCCACTCCTCAGTAAAAGGCACATGTCAGCGCGCTCTCTGTGACCATGAGAAACAAGATTCTCTGGTCTGATGAAACGAAGATTGAACTCTTTGGCCTAAATGCCAAGTGTCACATCTGGAGGAAACCTGACACCATCCCTACGGTGAACCATGTTGGTGGCAGCATCATGCTGTGGGGATGTTTTTCAGCGGCAGGGACTGGGAGACTAATCAGGATCGAGGGAAAGATGAACGGAGCGAAGTACAGAGAGATATTTGATGAAAACCTGCTCCAGAGCACTCATATGACAAAGCAATGAGAAAAAAAACGATCTATTTTAGAATAAGGTTGTAAAGTAAACTTTTGGGCGATTCACTATATATATACACTACTGTTCAAAAGTTTGGGGTCACTTAGAGATTTTCTTGTTTTCGAAAGAAAAGCATTTTTTTTTTGTCTATTAAAATAACACCAAATTTATCAGAAATACAGTGTATTTTTTTTCCTTTATTTAACAAGGCAAGTCAGTTAAGAACAAATTCTTATTTACAATGACGGCCTAGGAACAGTAGGTTAACTGTCTTGTTCAGTGGCAGAACGACAGATTTCTTACCTTGTCATCTCAGGGATTCAATCTAGCAACCTTTCAGTTACTGGCCCAACGCTCTAACCACTAGGCTATGTAGACATTGTTAATGACTATTGTAGCTGGAAACGGCAGATTTTTTGTGGAATATTAGGCATACAGAGGCCCATTATCAGCAACCATCACTCCTGTGTTCCAATGGCACGTTGTGTTAGCTAATTCAAGTTTATCATTTTAAAAGGCTAATTGATCATTAGAAAACCCTTTTGCCATTATGTTAGCACACTTGAAAACTGTTGTTCTGATTAAAGAAGCAATAAAACTGGCCTTCTTTAGACTAGTATCTGGAGATCAGCATTTGTGGGTTCGATTACAGGCTCAAAATGGCCAGAAACAAATAACTTTCTTCTAAAATTCGTCAGTCTATTCTTGTTCTGGCCAGCATCCCGGAGTCGCCTCTTCACTGTTGACGTTGAGACTGGTGTTTTGCGGGTACTATTTAATGAAGCTGCCAGTTGAGGACTTGTGAGGCGTCTGTTTCTCAAACTAGACACTCTAATGTACTTGTCCTCTTGCTCAGTTGTGGACCAAGGCCTCCCACTCCTCTTTCTATTCTGGTTAGAGCCAGTTTGCTCTGTTCTGTGAAGGGAGTAGTACACAGCGTTGTACGAAATCTTCAGTTTCTTGGCAATTTCTCGCATGGAATAGCCTTCAGTTCTCAGAACAAGAATAAACTACAGGCCATTCAATTACAGGCCATTTTGAGCCTGTAATCGAACCCACAAATGCTAATGCTCCAGATACTCAACTAGTCTAAAGGCCAGTTTTATTGCTTCTTTAATCAGAACAACAGTTTTCAGCTGTGCTAATATAATTGGAAAAGGGTTTTCTAATGATCAATTAGCCTTTTAAAATGATAAACTTGGATTAGCTAACACAACGTGCCATTGGAACACAGAAGTGATGGTTGCTGATAATGGGCCTCTGTACACCTATGTAGATATTCCATTAAAAATCAGCCGTTTCCAGCTACAATTGTCATTTACAACATTAACAATGTCTACACTGTATTTCTGATCAATTTGACGTTATTTTAACAAAAAAAGTAATTTTCTTTAAAAAAACAAGGAAATTTCTAAGTGACCCCAAACTTTTGAACGCTAGTGTATATATCTACATGTTTTTAACATGTTTTCTCTAAATAAGCTTTGTTGTACAATTAAAGGTCAAATACAGTCAGCAAATAATTGAATGAATTCAGAACTCGTGAAGTTATACCTAGGCTGAATATATGCGTTCCACAACCATATGACCCACTAATCATTTAATTATTTTATCAAAATAGTTGTAGCTGCTTTTTTTGTTTTTGCAATAATCACTGATCTGGCTTTAAGGTCTGTATATAAAAAATGCATTTTTTTTGTTACAAATTTAACCGGAATCATGCATAATGCACGTTCACTAATAATGTAGTAGGCGTTATTTAAAAAATGAACACTATTCTCATAAACAACCTCTCTAGCACAAGCCCACGTGCTAGTAAGTAGCCAGCTAATATCACGTTTAGCCAACTTGGATCTAGGTATAATTTCACAAGCTCTGAATTCAGTTTACAAGGCAAAACAGTTGTTCTGACCACAGCCTTCTGTCCGTCTCCCAACTGTTTGTTCAGCATGTTAGCCTATCCACTTTGTTCAGCATGTTAGCCTATCCACTTTGTTCAGATGTTGAAATCAAGTGGCCAACCATATTTCTCAGAATGAGAACGAGTTGCCGATTCCTTATGTAATTGTTTCATGTTTATTGCACATTTATTAAACAGACTAAATAGCTAGTATAACAATCGTTATTTGACTACAATGCTGCTGGCGATACAGGGTACCGTAAAAACTGAGCATTCATTTTCCAGAATGAATGTTCATTGGTATACCGTTTTAGTAGTGTCTGCTCTGCTCGAAATTTGAAGAGTTCAAACATATACAGGGTATCGTTAGAAATGTTAACTTATTCTCTATTACAGTAAAATAATGTCTCAATGTGTGTTGGTGTCCATATGACCAATTCTGTTGGACCAAACCTCATAAGCAAATAGCAAGTGGAAAACGTTTGTCAGAGAGGAAGAAGTGATCTCTCATCTTTGTTGTTGGGAGTGGTAGAGGGAGGGGCTTGGGAGAAAGAGGCGAAGCGCGCCAAAATCTGTCCAAAATAAACCCAATGCGTTTCTATGCGCTTATTTTGAACCTATTGTCGCCTGTCTTCCCGCCTTTGGGACAACGATTCCCATTGTTAGGGCGGAGACATGAGCAACTCGTCATTATATCCAGATCTCTGGTGTAAATGGGAAGGTGAACAGCACAGAAGGAGCGAACGGAACGAGATCAAAAGACAACATGAACATGGATATAAACGCTCATAAAAACGAAAAACACAAAAAAACTCGAAACACACATTCGAATTTATGGAATTAATTCGATATATCGCCCAGCCCTAGTTAATTTGTAAACATATTATGTCTTCATTTTAAGCCTAACATTTCAAATCAAATGTTATTGGTCACATACACATATTTAGCAGATATGTTTGCGGGTGTAGTGACATGCTTGTGTTCCTAGCTCCAACAGTGAAGTAATATCTATCAATTCACAACAATACACACATATAAAAGTAAAATAATGGAATTAAGAGATATATAAATATTAGGGCGAGCAATGTCGGAGTGGCATTGACCAAAATACAGTAGAATAGAAAACAGTATATACATATAAAATGAGTAAAGCAGTATGTTAACATTATTAAATAAAGTAACTAGTGTTCCATTATTAAAGTGACCAGTGATTCCATGTCTGTGTGTATAGGGCAGCAGCCTCTTAGGTGCAGGCTTCAGTAACCGGGTGGGAGCCGGCTAGTCAAGAAGCTATACATGGTGTCGCAGGGCGTCCATTTAGACTGCTAGCTGGCTGCAATAATTTAATTACTTGTTCAGGAATTAAAGTTTGAAATCCAAACATTGCAGATTGTAAAATTAATGTGCAATACAACAGCATACTAATCAGCTACCAATTGTTGTATATAGGGTAACATGGGGTAAGACGCCCCCCTAAGATCAACGTCTGTTTGCTGACATCAAATACGTTTGGAGAAAAACATTTAAGGTGGATGATGACCATGCTTAGGGTAACAAACTATAAAGGAAAATACATGGCTACAGTTGACAGATTTTTAGTTATTTAATAAAACATGTGACAGGCCTTAATGCCTGGCCATTTTCAATAGTTTTCAGGGCACAACAAAATGCCTCTTCGCCATAGCCACCACAATCAGATATTTTCTTGTAAACTCTCATCCGTTCTTTAGAACGCTGGATAACTGACCCCTAACCCCTATTCTGACCATAACCTAGCCCTAACCCCTATTCTGACCCTAACCTAACTCTAACCCCTATTCTGACCCTAACGCCTATTCTGACACTAACCTAACCCTAAGCCCTATTCTGACCCTAACCTAACCCTAACCCCTATTCTGACCCTAACCCCTATTCTGACCCTAACCCCAACCCTGGCCCCAATTTGAACTCTATTAGCTTATGCTAACTAGCTGTCTAGCATGTATTTCCCCTCAGACTTTCTGCTAGTGAGGTTGCAAGCTAGCTAACTGGGTGCTAGCTAGCTATGCTAGCAGGCGTTAGCTTATGCTAACTAGCTGGCTAGCATTTATTTCACCTCATACTTTCTGCTAGTGAGGTTGCTAGTTAGCTAACTGGGCTAGCCAGTGTCTAAATCACAGCTAGACTTGCTTGGGCCAAGCCACATGAGCAATGGACATTAGACCGGTGGAAATCTGTCCTTTGGTCTGATTTTTGAGAGTTTTAGTTCCAACCGCCGTGTCTTTGTGAGACGCACATGAGGTGAACGGTTGATCTCTGCATGTGTAGTTCCCACCGTTAAGCATGGAGGAGGAGGTGTGATGGTGTGGGGTGCTTTGCTGGTGACACTGTCAGTGATTTATTTGAGAACTTAAATTAACTTAAATAAATTTAAACTTAAACTTAAATAAAGTTGAAAAAAAAAAAAAAAAAAAAAATAGAATTCAAGGCACAGCATGGCTACCACAGCATTCTGCAGTGATACTCCATCCCATCTGGTTTGCGCTTAGTGGGACTATCATTTGTTTTTTTAACAGGACAATGACCCAACCCACCTCCAGGCTGTGTAAGGGCTATTTGACCAAGAAGGAGAGATGTAGTCCTGCATCAGATGACCTGGCCTCCAAAATCCCCCGACCTCAACCAAATTGAGATGGTTTTGGATGAGTCGGACCGCAGAGTGAAGGAAAAGCAGCCAACAAGTGCTCAGCATATATGGGAACTCCTTCAAAACTGTTGGAAAAGCATTCCAGGTGAAGCTGGTTGAGAGAATGCCAAGACTGTGCAAAGCTGTCATCAAGGCAAAGGGTGGCTTTGAAGAATCTCAAATCTCAAATATATTTTGATTTGTTTAACACTTGTTTGGTTCCTACATGATTCCATATGTGTTATTTCATAGTTTTGATGTCTTCACTATTATTCTACAATGTAGAAACTAGTAAAAATAAAGAAAAACCCTTGAATGAGAAGGTGTTCTAAAACTTTTGACCGGTAGTCTACTTTATGCACAGTAGCTTGCGAGGTCATGATGAGTGCTCTGTTGCATTTAGTTATCTAAACTTTCTAAACTTTCTAAGCTTTGAAAACATTCTAAGCTTGGAGCCCTTAAAATACAAAGATTGAAAGTCATTTTTTATTGTAGGTAGTTTGAGTCTTTGTAAACAAACATTGTATAGCTTCAAAATATGTTTGATCTAATGCCGCCTTTTTCAAACGGGACTCCCAGCCATTCCATGTATTTGAACAATTCCAGAGCTAGCACACCTGATTAAACTTGCCAACTTGACTAGGTGAATTAATCAATGTGAATTGACTAGGTGAATTGTCAACTTGACTTGGTGAATTGCCAACTTGACTAGGTGAATTGTCAACTTGACTAGGTGAATTGCCAACTTGACTAGGTGAATTGCCTACTTGACTAGGTGAATTGTCAACTTGACTAGGTGAATTAGTCAAGTTGTGAATTGACTAGGTGAATTAGTCAAGTTGTGAATTAACTAGGTGATATGCCAACTTGACTAGGTGAATTAATCAATGTGAATTGACTAGGTGAATTGTCAACTTGACTAGGTGAATTGCCAACTTGACTAGGTGATTTGCCAACTTGACAAGGTGAATTGTCAACTTGACTAGTTGAATTAGTCAAGTTGTGAATTGACTAGGTGAATTGTCGTCTTGACTAGGTGAATTCATCAAGTTGTGAATAGACTAGGTGAATTAGTCAAGTTGTGAATTAACTAGGCAAATTAATCAATGTGAATTGACTAGGTGAATTGTCAACTTGACTAGGTGAATTCATCAGAATGTGAATTGACTAGGTGAATTGTCAACTTGACTAGGTGAATTAGTCAAGTTGTGAATTAACTAGGTGAATTGTCAACTTGACTAGGTGAATTAGTCAGAATGTTAATTGACAAGGTGAATTGCTAACTTGACTAGGTGAATTAGGTGTGCTAGTTCAGGACAAAATTGTGAAACGTCTGTTCCCAGAGGAGAGGTTTGAAAAGCACTCCTCTCTCAATATATAGATGGTGAGTCCTTGCATCCATAGCTGTGTAACACATTTGGGTTGTGCTTCTCCAGCTCTAATTCACACATGTCCCTCTGTCCCCCCCTGCAGGGAAAGCTGGTGAAGTACTTCAGTCGCCAGCTGTCCTGTAAGGTGAGAGTGGCCTTACAGGAGGACACCACTGAGCTACAGGACTTCCCCCGTCTGGGACACTGGTTCCGTATAGTCAACCTGAGGAAGGAGGTCACTGAGGTACTTTGATTTGCATCTAGTTATCACAATCACTGTGAGAAAAACCTTCCTACAAATAGCCAATGGTCTGCAAAATTTGTGATAATAAAAGTAAAGGGAAAACAATACATTTACATTTTAGTAATTTAGCAGCAGTGTTGGGGTCAATTCCATTTAAATTCCAGTCATTTCAGGAAGTAAACGAAATTCCAACTCCCAATTCCACATTTTCCTCTGAAAATTGAAAAGTTTTGAAGAGGATTGGAATTTGAATTTTATGTGTACTTCCTGCTTACAAGAGCGGTCAGGATGGTGGATCGGACTAACACCTCATCATAAACAAACATTGCTTTCAATTTCTATAAGCCCAACATAGTCTTCTTCCTTTGCCCAAAACACATCACTTCCTGAACCTTCTCGAGTGCTACCTTGTCTCTCTAGCATGCATTGTTTTTACTAGCACTGTCTTTGCTACTTTTATTGATGAAAAGTTTTACTTACTTCAACTCTGATATGTGGTTGTCTATCTTCATTAAGATGAATGCATTAAGTTCAAGTCGCTACGGATAAGAGCGTCTGCTAAATGACTAACATATCTATGACCCCAACCCTGTTTAGACACTCTTATCCAGAGTCACATACAGTTTGTGCATTCGTCTTAAGGTAGCTAGGTGAGACAACCACATACCACAGTCAGTCACAGTAAGCAACAACAAAAATATCTAACAAAAATAAGTAGCTATCAGCATAGTCAGTGCTAGTAAGAAAAGACAAGTGTGGGAGCACGTTTCTGTTTTCCCTGGCCATATGATCTTTTATTTTATATACCGAACAAAAATATAAACGCTACAATTTCAAAGATTTTACTGAGTTTACATGTCATATGAGGAAATCAGTCAATTGAAATCAATTCGTTAGGCCCTAATCTATGGATTTCACATGACTGCGAATAAAGATATGCATCTGTTGGTCACAGATACCTTTAAAAAAAATGGGCCTCACAATGGGCCTCAGGATCTGGTCACAATATTTCTGTGCATTCAAATTGTTATCGATAACATGCAATTGTGTTCGTTGTCCGTAGCTGATGCCTGCCCATAACATAACTCCACCGCCACCATGGGACACTGTTCACAACGTTGACATCAGCAAACCGCTCACCCACACGACGCCATACACATGGTCTGCAGTTGTGAGGCCAGTTGGATGTACTGCCAAATTCTCTTAAATGACTTTGGAGGCGGATTATGTTAGAGAAATTAACATTTAATTCTCTGACAACAGTTCTGGTGGACATTGCCGCAGTCAAAATGCCAATTGCATGCTCCCTCAACACTTGAGACATCTGTGGCATTGTGTTGTGTGACAGGGATGTAAACTCATTTGTGCACAACATTTGAGAGAAATAAGATTTTTGTGCACATGGAACATTTCTGCGATCTTTTATTTCAGCTCATGAAACGTGGGACCAACACTTTACATGTTGTGTTTATATTTTAGTTCAGTGTATAATCTAAAATACCTGATCTTATATCAGCATTCTCTGATACTCTTGGTAAATACAGGTCCAGGGCTATCAAACTCCATTTCTGTGTGTGTTAGTTTGGGCGCATGTGTGTTAGCCTGGGTGCCAGTCTGTTTCTACTCTCTAGCCAACTCCTGATGGAATCATCATGACAATGAAGTAGGCAGAAGCACAAACAGATCTGGGACCAGGCTACTTGTATGTGTGTTCTGTAGGAGATGGGTCCAGGCGAGGTGACTCTAGAGGGGCTGTTGGAGATGAGTGATGAGGAGGTGTGTGAGGCCATGGAGAAGTTTGGAGCCAACGACGAGGAGTGTGCCCGGCTCAATGCCTCTCTGACCTGCCTAAGGAGGGCCCACAAGTCAGGTAGGAACCCTACACACTTGGAGGGAGAGGGAGGAAAGGTAGACAGTGGGGACAAGTCAGGTATTTGTTTAACTTTCATTTAACTAGGCAAGTGTGTTAAGAACAAATTCTTATTTACAATGACGGCCTACCCCGGCCAAACCCATGCGCCACCCTATGGGACCCCAATCACAGCCGGATGTGATACAGCCTGGAATTGAATCAGGGACTGTAGTGACACCTCTTGCACAGCGACGCAGTGCCTTAGACCGCTGCACCACTCGGTAGGGCCCCTAACACATGCCGTCTCTGAGGAAGGGAGAGAGGGAGGGAAGAAGGGAGGGGAGAGAGGAGGAGGGCACTCTGGGACGTAACTGACTCCTCTAGGTTGTTATTGCCTGAGTTCATGGGGAGTTTTCAGTTAGTGCTTTATACAGTAGCCTTGTATTACTATCGCGATCTCGCAAACTTACATAAAAATAAAACCATCCTAATATTGAGTTGCACCCTCCTTTGGCCTCAGAACAGCCTCAAGTCGTTGGGGGATGGACTACACAGTGTTGAAAGCGTTCCACAGGGATGCTGGCCCATATTGACTCCAATGCTTCCCACAGTTGTGTCAAGTTGGCTGGATGTCCTTTGGGTGGTGGACCATTGTTGATACACATGGGAAACTGTTGGGCGTGAGAAACCAAGCAGCATTGCAGTTCTTGACACACTCAAATCAGGGCGCCTGGCCCTTACTACCAAACCCAGTTCAAAGGCACTTAAATCTTTTGTCTGGCCCATTCACCCTCTGAATGGCACACATACACAATACATGTCTCAATTTGTTCTTAACTGACTTGCCTCGTTAAATCAAAAAGTTGACATCAATTATGGATCATAGCTTTCACCTGAATTCACTTTGTCAGTCTGTCATGGAAAGTTCCTAATGTTTTGTACACAGTGTGTTTCACTACAAGCAAAACATATTTATTTAAGCTCACGATATCAGGATGGTAGTATGAGGTTATCTGTACCTGAGCTCTCCAGCCCTGTTCCCTGAGAGCAACCGTCCTACAGGCTCACGATATCAGGATGGTAGTATGAGGTTATCTATACCTGAGCTCTCCAGCCCTGTTCATGGAGAGCTACCGTCCTATTGATTTGAACTCCAACACTAATCTTGTGCACTTGATTCTAATAATTAGCTGGTTGATAAACTAAATCAGCTAAGTTACAGGAGGGTAGCTCTCCAGTAACAGGGTTGGAGTGAAAACCAACACAAGGGTAGCTCTCCAGGAACAGGGTTGGAGAGAAAACCAACACAAGGGTAACTCTCCAGGAACAGGGTTGGAGAGAAAACCAACACAAGGGTAACTCTCCAGGAACAGGGTTGGAGAGCAGTGGTGGAAAAAGTACCCAAATGTCATACTTGAGTAAAAATAAGATACCTTAATAGAAAATGACTCAAGTGAGTCACCCAGTAAAATACTACTTGAGTAAAAGTCTAAAAGTATTTGGTTTTAAATATACTTAAGAATCAAAAGTAAATGTAATTGCTAAAATGTACTTAATTATCAAAGGAAAAGTACAAGTCTAAATAATTTTAAATTTCTTATAATATGATATAATTTATTTTAAGCTAAGCAGATGGCCACATTTTCTAGTATTTTTTTTTTTTTAACAGATAGCCAGAGGCTTGCTCCAACCCAGACATAATTTAAAAATGAAGCATGTGTTTAGTGACTCCGCCAGATCAGAGGCAGAAGGGATGACCAAGGATGTTCTCTTGATAAGTGTGAAATAGACAATTTTCCTGTCCAAGTACTTTTGGGTGTCAGGGAAAATGTAGGAGTAAAAAGTACATCATTTTCTTTAGGAATGTAGTGAAGTAAAATATTAATAGCAAAGTAAAGGACAGATACCCCAAAAAAGCTACTTAAGTAGTACTTTCAAGTATTTTTACACAAGTACTTTACACCACCTGATCTATACAGTTCATGAGGATTTTTCATGAACTGGTGAATGCCGCCATCTGCTGACCAGATTTAGCAACACAGTATGAAGTCAATATAGCCTGGATGCCTGTCTCATGACATGACACATTGAGGAATGAAGGGGTGGAGATACAATGACTGGTGGGATTGAATCTGTTGACTCTGCTAGTCTATTCTGCTGTGTTAGTGGAAAAGCCTGCACACCTTAAGATCACTTCTGTAGGTCAATTGCACACAAATTATAACTGAAATTTGACTTCCGCTTTTAACCCAACCCCTCCAAAAGACACATGCAGGATTTGGCTGCAACCCTGGGCGCCCAGGAAGCTGTTGTGGAGGGTTAAATGCCTTGCTCAAGGGCACAACGACAGGCAATGGCATCTTGAATTTGATAACAGCAACCTTCTGGATGCCAGCTCACTTCCTGACAGATTTGTCCTGTCTGACCTGGGTTTCAAACTGGTAACCCTCCAGTTGCTGGCTTGCCTCTCTAACCGCTAGGCTGCCTGCTGCCCCGTGGGTTTCCAGCACCAGGTTTTAACAGGGAAATATCTAAGAGTTAAATGATCCATATTGAGTTATTAATTGCTCTTGCCATTATAGGACAAATGAAGCTCTCTGCCCTCGTATACTGTAACAGCCACTTTTAGTACCCTTTACCTGTGACTGTGTGACATCCTTACAGTAGTCCCCTCGTTCCTCTCCATGGGTGCATCTCAATAGTCTCCTTGTCTCATTTCCTTTATCTCCACTGATGACAATGGAAACCAAATTATTGTACGGCATCACAAGACATTACACCATTTTGCTTTCACCTGTCCAGTGTTTTCAGATCAGTATAGATGAAGGGAGGATATGAGGAAAGGAGGCTGCTGCGGATGATTGAGATGCACCCTCCCAGCATACAGAGCATGTAGCCCGTTAGCATTTTGTCCAATAGGGGGCAGCACAGACCACATGTTTATTTTCAGAACTAAACAGTCTAGTGTTGTAGTGTTGCTGGCTGAGCAGAAGGGGACAGTAGACCATCACAAAACTAGGTTTAATGTGTGTGTCAACCCCCCTACACACACGTTCATTCATTCCCACCAGATGTGTCTCTTAGATGAGTCACTGGGAATACTTTATGTTATCAAGCCAAGTTGAGAAGAGTTGTATTTGTCGGTGCAGTGTTCTCCTCGTCACGGTCATAGTACACAGACCGGGAATATTTTTTCTCCATATGAAAAGAGAGCAGATGTTGCTTTAGGGAAATGTGTCCATGTACCAAACTGCTGTCAGATAACACAATGTCCCGTCAGTCCCAACCTTCATCTTACGGCCACTTCCCTTCCCTGCTTTGATTCTACACACAGCTAACTCCAGTAATTATAATAATAATGAAGAACTTGTTCTTAACTGGCCTACCTGGTTAAATAAAGGCAAAATAATAAATAAAATAATAATAATGGATTTATAAATCTCCTTTCTACCGACTGAGCTGCTCAAAGTGCTTTACATAGTAAGGGGGGGGGGAACTCACCCACCACCAACTTGTGGCACCCACTTGGGTGATGCACAGCAACCGTTTGCCAATTAGGAATGAAGGGTTGATTGAGTGGCCATGATGGAATGGGGCCAGGTTGGGAATTTAGCCAGGACACCGGGGTTAACACCCCTACTCTTGCGACAAGTGCCATGGAATCTGTAATGACCACAGAGAGTCAGGACACCCGTTTAACGTACCATCTGAAAGACAGCACCCTACTCAGAGCAGTAGGCAGGTTCATTGCAGCCTGTGGGTGTTGAATAGGCTCTGGGCTACACACGCACACACACACACACACACACACACACACACACACACACACACACACACACACACACACACACACACACACACACACACACACACACACACACACACACACACACACACACACACACACACACACACACACACACACACACACACACACCTCTGATTTGGTGGACAACATGTCAGTTCATGCTGCAAGAACTCTGATAGGTTGGAGGACGTCCTCCGGAAGTTGTCATGATTACTGTGTAAGTCTATGGAAGGGGGTGAGGACCACGATCCTCCTAGGTTTTGTATTGAAGTCACTGTTCCCAGAGGAGGACGGAAGCTAGCTCTCCTCCAGCTACTGTAGACCTTCACACACACACACACACACACACACACACACACACACACACACACACACACACACACACACACACACACACACACACTGGTCTGGCCTGTGTGTCTGTTCCTAAGGTCTGATTAGATTGTAACCAGTAGCTGATTGGCTGCTGAGTTCCAACTTCCTCCAACGGAGACAGCCCGGAGATTGGACACCCATACAGAGTCCAGTTGGGTGTTTGTGTGTGTGCCTAGTTGTAGTTGTTCCAACCAAACCTAATAGATCACACACACACATACACATAGGCTAGGCCTGTACATCAGTGGCGGTTGGTGCCGTTTAAGATGAGGGAGGACAAATTTATTTTTTGTGAGCACGGCTTTATTTGTATAACAGCATATTGGATGACTGTCATTCATATTCCATTCAACCAGCTCAATGTAACATCAATGGGTGTAGGCTACTACATCATACTAACATTTTCCCTATACCCATCGGGAGGTTGCTAGAATATAGCCTATGAATTAAAGTTAACAACGTAGGTGCAGACACGTCGAGAGAAAAATTTGAGTAATCAAGGTGACAGACATTGACACATTCAATACCGCCTTGCACACTCTTGCCTGCATCTAGCTGATCTAGGGTGTAATAATTAGTCCAACAGTTGCAAACATAAGTTTCTATTTCTACAAATTCAGGTATGTTTTTCAACAGAATAGGTCAAATGAATACACCCCTAATCACAAGCGAAACACAGTTAAATTTCACAGCAGCCACATACAAACAGCATTGTCCCTTTGACCGTTGTATAATTGCTTCTCCCATCTACACGCTCTCCTCTTCTCACCTTTTCCCTTCGCTTGTGGACCTCAGTGCACAACATATCAGCTGTCTGTGACCAGGCAAAAAATAATAATCCAAGCCAAACCTTCATATCATAACCGCTAACCTCTACACACAACCTACATTGTTGTCACCATATTAGCTAACGTCATAGTCAACATACCTACTAGAACTAACGTGTTAGTAAATCTGCTACAATCATGCAGTACAGTGTAGTCAGCATGCAGTTTGGCAGTTACACGGGTGGGCCCTGGTGGCAATAAATTATTAAAACCAAAAGCTTATCTTGACTTGGAAGAGTTAAAGTGTTGGATAGACATAGCCAGCTAGCTATCATAGCATCCCTCTCTGTTTGAGCCAGGTGTTTGAGTAGGCTAAACTAGCTAGCTGCATTCTCTAGCTAAGAAAGTGAAAACAAATAAGAGTCAACTACTCACCACATTTGATCCACTGCAGTGCTAGCTAGCTGTAGCTTATGCTTTCAGTACTAGATTCATTCTGTGATCCTTTGATTGGTGAACAACATATCAGTTCCCTGTTTGAGCCAGGTGTTTGAGTAGGCTAAACTAGCTAGCTGCATTCTCTAGCTAAGAAAGTGAAAACAAATAAGAGTCAACTACTCATCACGTTTTATCCACTGCAGTGCTAGCTAGCTGTAGCTTATGCTTTCAGTACTAGATTCATTCTGTGATCCTTTGATTTGGTGGACAACATGTCAGTTCATGCTGCAAGAGCTCTGATAGGTTGGAGGACGTCCTCCGGAAGTTGTCATGATTACTGTGTAAGTCTATGGAAGGGGGTGAGGACCACGATCCTCCTAGGTTTTGTATTGAAGTCACTGTTCCCAGAGGAGGACGGAAGCTAGCTCTCCTCCAGCTACTGTAGACCTTCATTGCATAACAGTGTGTTTTAATCAAATATTTGGTGAATATATTTAGTGTAGTTTTATCTGAAAATAATAACTTTTTTAATGTTTCAGTATTTTTATTTTTATGAAATTCACTGAGGAGGACCATCCACTGCTGTACATAAAACAGACCAAAGCCAGCCCAATTCAGCCCAATTATAAATGATATAGTCATGCATAACATGGATAGCTAAGAGTTGTAACTCTGTATTGTACAGACAGATACAGATACAGATATAGATACAGTTACTGCTCTCCTCAGTCATCCTGCTTCTCACGGTCAGCAAAGGGGTTGGCCTCATCCCCAGCCCCAGCATTCAGACTCATCCCCAGCCTCAGCCTCATCCCCAGCCTTCATTCTCATCCCCAGCCTTCATTCTCCTCCCAAGTCACCAGCATCCAGCCTCCAGTCTCAGCCTCCAGCTTCATCCCTAGGCTCATCCCCATTCTCCAGCCCCAGCCTCATCCCCAGTCTCCAGCACCCTCCTCAGCCTCCAGCACCCTCCTCAGACTCCAGCCCCATCCTCAGCCTCCATCCCCAGCCTCCAGCCCCAGCCTCATCCCCATTCTCCAACCCCAGCCTCATCCCCAGTCTCCAGCACCCTCCTCAGCCTCCAGCCCCATCCTCAGCCTCCAGCCCCATTCTCCAGCCACAGCCTCATCCCCATTCTCCAGCCACAGCCTCATCCCCATTCTCCAGCCACAGCCTCATCCCCAGTCTCCAGCACCCTCCTCAGCCTCCAGCCCCATCCTCAGCCTCCATCCCCAGCTTCCAGCCCAAGCCTCCAGCTTCATCCCCAGCCTCCAGCTTCATCTCCAGCCTCCAGCTTCACCCCCAGCTTCCAGGTTAATCTCCAGCCTCAACCTCCATCCTCATCCCCAGCCGCCAGCCTCCAGACTCATCCCCAGCCTCCAGACTCATCCCCAGGCTCATCCCCAGTCTCAGCCTCCAGCCCCAGCCTCCAGTCCCAGACTCATGCCCAGCCTTCAGTTTCAGTCCTTTCTTTAAACCTTAAGAGAGAAAATGACCACCACTACACTCTGACACTCAGCCCCCACTTTTAAATATGACATTTGCAGTGTGTTTTTGTATTCTCTGAGAGGAATGGGTCCGTGGGGAAGATTATTCATGGTCCTCTATGGAGGCCTGTCTTTGTAACTCCTACGCAGATCATGAATATGCAGAATATTCACATGAAAAAGTTTGAATTGTCACAGTATTTTGTAATGACTCTTAAAGCCATTGCAGACTTTGTTGCACTTCTGTTATTGGAGAAGCCAGTGACTAATATAAACTTTGTTGTGTACAGGATTTGTAACCTCACTTGGACTCTTCAGCTTGAAGTGTCTCCACCCACGCAGTAGAATTGCTACCTTTTTGGTGGCATAGCTGGCTAAGACATTGTGGTGTGTTTGCGAGACAGAGGTCTCGAGTTCCAGTCTCTGTGTGAGCTGGTGACAGAGGAATAGATACGTTTACTCAGGTATGGCTGCATCCTTCACAGTTGCATCCATAACAACGTTTTTGAGGTCAATAGAAAAACGTAACGTGCGACATGTGATTGTATATTGAGGAGTGAGACATGTGATTGTATATTGAGGAGTGAGACATGTGATTGTATATTGAGGAGTGCGACATGTGATTGTATATTGAGGAGTGAGACATGTGATTGTATATTGAGGAGTGAGACATGTGATTGTATATTGAGGAGTGCGACATGTGATTGTATATTAAGGAGTGAGCCATGTGATTGTATATTGAGGAGTGAGACATGTGATTGTATATTGAGGAGTGAGACATGTGATTGTATATTGAGGAGTGAGACATGTGATTGTATATTGAGGAGTGAGACATGTGATTGTATATTGAGGAGTGCGACATGTGATTGTATATTGAGGAGTGAGACATGTGATTGTATATTGAGGAGTGAGACATGTGATTGTATATTGAGGAGTGCGACATGTGATTGTATATTGAGGAGTGAGCCATGTGATTGTATATTGAGGAGTGAGACATGTGATTGTATATTGAGGAGTGAGACATGTGATTGTATATTGAGGAGTGAGCCATGTGATTGTATATTGAGGAGTGAGACATGTGATTGTATATTGAGGAGTGAGACATGTGATTGTATATTGAGGAGTGAGACATGCGATTGTATATTGAGAAGTCAGACATGTGATTGTATATTGAGGAGTGAGACCAGTGATTGTATATTGAGAAGTGAGACATGTGATTGTATATTGAGGAGTGAGACATGTGATTGTATATCGAGGAGTGAGACACGTGATTGTATATTGAGGAGTGAAACACGTGATTGTATATTGAGAAGTGAGACATGTGATTGTATATTGAGGAGTGAGCCATGTGATTGTATATTGAGGAGTGAGACATGTGATTGTATATTGAGGAGTGAGACATGTAATTCACTTACAGTAAATGAGAATTTCAGCTATTAAGAACACTTTCATTTAAAGTGTATATTAGAATAGTTTATTGCTTTAAAAACAAATGCAAGGTGATTGTGGCTTTCACACAGGTCTTGGTTCGTATTTCAACTCACAAGTTGCTTCAGCGTTGAGTCATATTGTTTAAGCTAGGATCTTGTCAGTTAGTCCCTCTGTGTTGCTCCAATGTACACCCATTATTTACCCAGCATGCCCCTCTTCAGTAGCCCACACACACTCAACACATGCATGCATACAAGCGTGCATGCACACTCACTGTAAACCAAACATCCTGCCTTGTCCTTACTAATAGTGTTGATCTTGCCTTAACGCTGAGAGCTAAGTGTTCATGAGAGAGACAAGTCGTGCCCGGAATTCTCAGACTCAGTATACATCCTCACTCATCTTTTCATCATTAAAAAGACTGGCCCAGCGCCTGCCCTGCCTTAAGACTGCAGACTTACACTCACAACTAATTGGCTTCAAATGCCATCTGTGAGTATAGAAAGAATTGGAGATGAGGAGAGGACAAGAGAGGAGAGGACAAAAGAGGAGAGGAGGACAAGAGAGGAGGAGAAGAGAGGACTGGACAAGAGAGGAGGAGAAGAGAGGACTGGACAAGAGAATAGAGGACACGAGCGAAGAGGAGGAGAGGAGAGGAGAGGACAAGAGAGGAGAGGAGGAGAAGAGAGGAGGGGACAAGAGAGGAGAGGAGGAGAGGACAAGAGAGGAGAGGAGGAGAAGAGAGTAGGAGAGAAGAGTAGGGCAGAAGAGAGGAGAGGACAAGAGAGGAGGAAAACAAGAGGAGAGGACAAGAGAGGAGAGGAGGGGACAAGAAAGGAGAGGAGGAGGAGAGAGTTGGGGACACGAGAGGAGAGGAGAGGACGAGAGGAGTAGAGGACAAGAGAGGAGGAGAGGAGAGGACAAAAGAGGACAGGATAGGAGAGGAGTAGAAGAGGCCAAGAGGAGGAGAGAAAAAGAGGAGAGGACAAGAAGAGAGGATGAGAGAGGAGAGGAGGAGAGGACAAGAGAGGAGAGGAGGAGAGGGCA
>NC_074692.1:36680481-36693448 GCF_029448725.1 Salvelinus fontinalis
ATTATTGTCGTTAAATGAGTATAAATGTAAATAATGAAACAGAGTCAAGTTATTAGGTGGTTGTTTATGTTATGTGTAACATGTTCCTCCTCCTCTAGCAGGCAGCCATGCCAAACAAGACTGGTCCATCCAGTGGCCCACCTCCGAGTCCGGCAAGGAGAACTCTCCCTTCCCCTCTCCCGAACCCAGCCAGTGGGTCCGCTTCCAGCTCTCCCAAAGCCCGAAGGTCCAGGCCAAGTACAAGCAGCAGCACCACAGCCAATATCATAGCCCCCAGGCCTTGCTACCCTATCCGTACGGCCCCTACGTCCAGCCAGACCGCCTCACCGTGGACAACCACCTGGGACTGGGGGCCTTCCCCCCCATGGACATGGGCCACCGCTCCCTGCCCCCCTCGCCCCGCCAGAGGCACTTTGCCCACACCCCTCCCCGGACTCCTCTGGTGGTCAACAGCATGACCCCACCGGGCACGCCCCCCATGAGGCGCAGGAACAAGGTGAAGGCTCCCGGAACTCCCCCACCCCCCAGCCGAAAGCTCATCCACCTGCTGCCGGGCCTCACGGCGCTGCACCGATCCAAGTCACACGAGTTCCAGCTGGGAAATCGCATAGGTCTGGAAGCAGCTGAAACGCAGACACCCAAGTGAGTCATTTGACCTTTGTTTTATCTGAACCCTTAATACTGCTTTCACGTAGAATTTATGATTTTTTGCCTGTAAAAACCATGTTTATATGACCCCCTTACAAACAAGCCCATTTTTACCAAGTTCTTGCCTGTATGGCGTTTTATACCTCCAGTGGGGGATGAGTGGTAGTAGTGGAGAGGGGTTTATTTTAATAAATCTATTGAGAATATACACCATCAAAAATAAATCCATTATTCATTCCTTTAGGCAGGTCCTAAGAAACATAAGACTAATACAATGTATTTTCAATACATTCAATTTACATATTTTGAGATAATCAGGCCTATGTTATGGGTCCGTGCAGCCATTGTTGCGCCATCCATATTAAATCAATAGGTCGTTATTTTGTTCATTAAACAGACAAGACACACCTACCTATTCACAGTCAACACACATGTGTACAGTACCAGTCAAAAGTTTGGACACACCTACTCATTCAAGGGTTTTTTCTTTATTGTGACTATTTTATACATTGTAGAATAATAGTGAAGACATAAAAACTATGAAATAACACATATGGAATCATGTAGTAAACAAAAAAGTGTTCAACAAATCAAAATATATTTTATATTTGAGATTCTTCAAAGTAGCCGCCCTTTGCCTTGATGACAGCACATTCTTGGGGAAGTGATATTTTGAAACAGAGCCCAATCTCATGCTTTTTTTATCCACGTTTCATCTCTTTCCTACCCTCACTCCGCTTTGTTAGGAAGCTGGCGTAGGGTCTTATCTTCATCATGATACCCATAGAAAATAATAACAATCCTATTTTCAAAAGCATGTGAGTCTCATTCATATTTCACAACCTCTGCAGGCTTTTGGAGTTGTCTATATGCGATTGAGCAAAAAAATAGGCCTACATTTGATTTAGGCTACATTATAGCACGCTAAATGTTTCTAATCAGAGGTAGATGAGCAAGCGAGCTACCACCTCCACTTATTTGCCCAGCCAGAAAACAATTCAGTGAATCAGTGAATCAGTGAAACAAAATCACATTGATTGATTATCAGACGATTCAGTGAAACAAAATCACATTGATTGATTATCAGACGAGTCAGTGAAACAAAATCACATTGATTGATTATCAAATGAGTCAGTGAAACAAAATCACCTTGATTGATTATCAGACGAGTCAGTGAAACAAAATCACATTGATTGATTATCAGACGAGTCAGTGAAACAAAATCACATTGATTGATTATCAGACGAGTCAGTGAAGTCACAGGCAGGGAGTAGGTAGGGAGTAGGCCTGGGCTAATAAACAACTGTGAGTGAAGAGCAAAGTAATCCACCTGTTAAAGTCCAAAATGTTGAAGTAAATGATTCAACTAGACAAGATGATCATGAGCCGCACTCATCTCAACTTTTTCAAATCCTAATTGTAGCCTTACCAATATCCAAACATAGATTTAGTCAAGACGAGTTCCCACACTTGTCTCAAAGCAGGGCGATGTCGCTGTCCCAATCAAAACGGTGCTGAAATTATCATCTAGATGACCACACGTTCATAGGCTATTGCTTAAAATCTATTACAAGGAGGATTGGATGACTTTGGTAGTTTCAGTCAGGAACAATTTGATGCCTTCAATTGCATTAGCCTACTTTATTGCAATATTTTCATCATTCAGTGATATTTATTCCCTCAGTGATTCTTTATGGATCAATGTGGGTAATAAAGCAGTGCATGTGGTGGGTTATGTGAACAGATGGGTGAAGTGACTTCTCTCGCAAAGTTTACAACTGGCAGGAGGATGGTGAACGGGCGTTGCCTTAGCAACCATCAAGACTTTAGAAGCGTAGTGTGTGCCAATGCCGCCTCAGCATTGCGGCTACGTTTCATACAAAGCCGTAGGCAGAACTTTACTGAAATGATTACTAGGTCGTTTGGCGGAAATAAAAGTTTTGGCTTTGATCCCGGCAATACCTTTCAGATATAAAGAAAAGGCGGTAAAAAGTTGGCAGTATGATAAGGTTGGCATCTTAGTATGAAAGGGATATTATTAGAATCCTCTTTTGCAAGGACCCTCCCCCACCCACAGACCCACCTGCCCACTGGCCAAATGATACAACAACAGCCATGTTTAGTGAACTGTCAGTAATGGGACCTGTTGAATGAAGTGTGAAGAGTTTGGCTTTTTGGGGGCTATTGGTCTACTACAGTAATAACACTTGTGCTTCTGGTTGTGATTTTGGAGCAGTTTTTTTGTTGTAACAAGTTTGATTCTGTTGGGGGACAAGGGTTCTCAATGAGTTTGTGGATGAAGAGAGGGAGAGCTTGCAGTCGGTACAATCAAACTAAAAGCGTAGAAGTTTGTAAACGAGTGTTTAGAGTTAGGGTTGTTCAACTTCAACCAACTGTTGGCCTGCTTGAGGCACACTTTACACTTTCAAAATCTCATTTCTAATACAGCAAATCTATAGAATAAGGTGAAGATCTTTAGAAGACAGAGAGGATAGTCCCAGGAAAGCATCTCCATCTTGAAACTGTTTTATTAAACTAAGATTGAGATTAAGATAGACTTCTATACAAGAGAGAGGAAGAGGGTAATCATAGGAAACATTATATTGTCTCTAACTGCATTTAATAAAACAGTTAGACAATAAATACAAGCTAGAGCTGCTTTTTTGAGAGTGCCTTCTCTCATTGAACTCCATTTAGTCCTTTATCTTCCTGCCCGAGGCTGAATCAGTTTAATTAATTCAGTGTAATTCACGTCCACCAGCGCCCGTAGAGAAACAATGTCTGTCAACAGAACAGAGATAACAGAGCAAAGTGCTGAGTTCCTGACTGAGCCACTGAACCAACCGTGTGTCTCATCTGGTGAAATTTTGATCATATCAGCCTGTTTCCTTCAGGCCAGAGGGTCCACCCCAGTCCCTTCTGTCATCAGGAACCATCAGGAGTCAGGAAAGGAGAGCCCCTCGGGAGACGAACAGTCATTTTTATAATACTATTAGATAACAGTGGCCCATCGTTGCCTAATTGGTAATTGGTAAGTTAATATTTGGAGGTTATTTTCCTGCCATCTGGGTTGGGCTCTGCCCTGGTGTGTGTGTGTGTGTGCGTGCGTGCGTGCGTGCGTGCGTGCGTGCGTGCGTGCGTGCGTGGATCTGTGTGTGTTCATGTACTTGTCTGTCCTGTGAGGTAGTGGATGAACAGGCAGTGAATAGGGACTCAATCAGCATTAGATAATTGATTACCGGTCCCTGAGCACTGACAGACTACAGGCTCAGAGTTTAGCCCTCTAATCAATGACCGTTTTAGTACTGGCCTGTGCCTGGAAAAGCTAGCACTCATCTGGACACAGTGGCTCTTTCACTAACCTCTCCTTGGGTACCCCCAGCCAGTTCCACTTTGCTTATCTATTCCTGAACTAGCAAAGCCTGATTCAACTAATTAACTAATCTTGGTTTTCTTGAAGGTTTGGGAAACATAGGCCTAGTGCTATTCCTCGACACGAATATACACCTTCTTAGTATTGAGTTGCAGCCTCAATTCATCAGGACATGGACTCTACAAGGTGTCGAAAGCGTTCCACAGGGATTCTGGCCCATGTTGACTCCAATGCTTCCAACAGTTGTGTCAAGTTGGCTGCATGTTCTTTGAGTGGTGGACCATTCTTGATACAAACAGGAAACTGTTGAGCGTGAAAAACCCAGCAGCGTTGCAGTTCTTGACACACCTACTACCATACCCCGTTCAAAGGCACTTCAATCTTTTGTCTTGCCCATTCACCCTCTGAATGGCACACATACACAATCCATGTCTCAATTATCTCAATGGTTAAAAATCCTTCTTTAACCTGTCTCCTCCCCTTCATCTACACTGATTGAAGTGGATTTAACCCGGTGACATCAATAAGGGATCATAGCTTTCACCTGGATTCACCTGGTCAGTCTATGTCATCAAATAGTGTTCCTAATGTTTTGTCCACTCAGTGTACATGGTTTAAAGAGGATAAGTACAAGTCTACTTTTTGGTTCAGCTGACTTGTTTCTCCTAATGTTGACTACATGTTTTGTTCCATTATGTTTCATTCCTTCTTTAGAACAGTAGGGGCACAACATGGCCAGGTACAAAAGCTGCTTTTTCACTGTCTCATTTCCAGGTGTTAATACACTGCATGGTTACTGCTGCTGTTACCACAGCTTCCTCATTCCTCACCTGCTATCCTTAGTGTCTGAAAGAGCTCTCAAAATGTCTTACTCTTAGTCCTAGCACTGGAATGGTAGATGTGCAGAAGATGAATGTGCAAGTAGAGATACTTATGTGCAAAGGAGCAAGATAAATAAATAAATACAGTATGGGGATGAGGTAGTTGGATGGGCTGTTTACAGATGGGCTATGTACAGGTGCAGTGATCTGTGAGCTGCTCTGACAGCTGGTGCTTAAAGCTAGTGAGGGAGATATGGGTCTCCAGCTTCAGTGATTTTTGCAGTTCGTTCCAGTCATTGGCAGCAGAGAACTGGAAGGAAAGGCGGCCAAAGGAGGAATTGGCTTTGGGGGTGACCAGTGAGATATACCTGCTGGAGCGCGTGCTACGGGTGGGTATTACTATGGTTACCAGCGAGCTGAGATAAGGCGGGGCTTTACCTAGCAGAGACTTGTAGATGACCTGAGCCAGTGGGTTTGGCGACGAGTATGAAGCGATGGCCAGCCAACGAGAGCGTACAGGTCACAGTGGAGGGTAGTATATGGGGCTTTGGTGACAAAATGGATGGGACTGTGATAGACTGTATCCAATTTGTTGAGAAGAGTGTTGGAGGCTATTTCATAGATGACATTGCCGAAGTCGAGGATCGGTAGGATGGTCAGTTTTACGAGGGTATGTTTGGCAGCATGAGTGAAGGATGCTTTGTTTGCAAAATAGGAAACCGATTCTAGATTTAATTTTGGATTGGAGATGCTTAATGTGAGTCTGGAAGGAGAGTTTACAGTCTAGCCAGACACCTAGGTATTTGTAGTTGTCCACATATTCTAAGTCAGAACCGTCCAGAGTAGTGATGCTGGATGGGCGGGCAGGTGTGGGCAGTTATCGGTTGAAGAGCATGCATTTAGTTTTACTTGCATTTAAGAGCAGTTGGAGGCTACGGTAGGAGAGTTGTATGGCATTGAAAATCGTCTGGAGGTTAGTTAACACAGTGTCCAAAGAAGGGCCAGAAGTATACAGAATGGTGTTGTCTGTGTAGAGGTGGATCAGAGAATCACCAGCAGCGAGAGCGACATCATTGATGTATACAGAGAAGAGAGTCGGCCCGAGAATTGAACCCTGTGGCACCCCCATAGAGACTGCAAGAGGTCCAGACAACAGGCCCTCCAATTTGACACACTGAACTCTATCCGAGAAGTAGTTGGTGAACCAGGCGAGGCAATCATTTGAGAAACCAAGGCTGTTGAGTCTGCCAATAAGAATGTGGTGATTGACAGAGTCGAAAGCCTTGGCCAGGTCGATGAATACGGCTGCACAGTAATGTCTCTTATCGATGGAGATTATGATATCGTTTAGGACCTTGAGCGTGGCTGAGGTGCACCCATGACCAGCTCTGAAACCAGATTGCATAGCGGAGAAGGTACGGTGGGATTCGAAATGGTTGGTAATCTGTTTGTTGACTTGGCTTTCGAAGACCTTAGAAAGGCAGGGTAGGATAGATATAGGTCTGTAGCAATTTGGGTCTAGATTGTCTCCCCCTTTGAAGAGGGGGATGACCGCGGCAGCTTTCCAATCTTTGGGAATCTCAGACGATACGAAAGAGAGGTTTAACAGGCTAGTAATAGGAGTTGCAACTAGAGGTCGACCGATTATGATTTTTCATCGCCGATACCGATACCGATTATTGGAGGACCAAAAAAAGCCGATACCGATTAATCGGACGATTTTTATTTATTTATTTGTAATAATGACAATTACAACAATACTGAATGAACACTTGTTTTAACTCAATATAATACATCAATAAAATCTATTTAGCCTCAAATAAATAATGAAACATGTTAAATTTGGTTTAAATAATGCAAAAACAAAGTGTTGGAGAAGAAAGTAAAAGTGCAATATGTGCCATGTAAGAAAGCTAACGTTTAAGTTCCTTGCTCAGAACATGAGAACATATGAAAGCTGGTGGTTCCTTTTAACACGAGTCTTCAATATTCCCAGGTAAGAAGTTTTCGGTTGTAGTTATTATAGGAATTATAGGAATATTTCTCTCTATACGATTTGTATTTCATATACCTTTGACTATTGGATGTTCTTATAGGCACTTTAGTATTGCCAGTGTAACAGTATAGCTTCCATCCCTCTCCTCGCCGCTACCTGGGCTCGAACCAGGAACACATCGACAACAGCCACCCTGGAAGCAGCGTTACCCATGCAGAGCAAAGGGAACAACTACTCCAAGTCTCAGAGCGAGTGACGTTTGAAACGCTATTAGCACGCACCCCGCTAACTAGCTTGCCATTTCACATCGGTTACACCAGCCTAATCTCGGGAGTTGATAGGCTTGAAGTCATAAACAGCGCAATGCTTGAAGCATTGCGAAGACCTGCTGGTAAAACGCACGAAAGTGCTGTTTGAATGAATGCTTACGAGCCTGCTGGTGCCTACCATCGCTCAGTCAGACTGCTCTATTAAATCATAGACTTAATTATAACATAATAACACACAGAAATACGAGCCTTAGGTCATTAATATGGTTGAATCCGGAAACAATCATCTCGAAAACAAAACGTTTATTCTTTCAGTGAAATACGGAACCGTTCCGTATTTTATCTAACGGGTGGCATCCATAAGTCTAAATATTCCTGTTACATTGCACAACCTTCAATGTTATGTAATAAATACATACATTTCTGGCAAATTAGTTCGCAATGAGACAGGCGGCCCAAACTGTTGCATATACCTTGACTCTGCGTGCAATGAACGCAAGAGAAGTGACACAATTTCATCTGGTTAATATGGCCTGCTAACCTGGATTTCTTTTAGCTAAATATGCCGGTTTAAAAATATATACTTTTGTGTATTGATTTTAAGAAAGGCATTGATGTTTATGGTTAGGTACACGTTGGTGCAACGACAGTCCTTTTTAGCGAATGCGCTCTGCATCGATTATATGCAACGCAGGACACGCTAGATAAACTAGTAATATCATCAACCATGTGTAGTTAACTAGATAAACTAGTAATATCATCAACCATGTGTAGTTATAACTAGTGATTATGATTGATTGATTGTTTTTTATAAGATCAGTTTAATGCTAGCTAGCAACTTACCTTGGCTTCTTACTGCATTTGTGTAACAGGCGGGCTCGTCGTGAGGCAGGTGGTTAGAGCGTTGGACTAGTTAACCATAAGGTTGCAAGATTGAATCCCTGAGCTGACAAGGTAAAAATCTGTCGTTCTGCCCCTGAACAAGGCAGTTAACCCACCATTCCTAGGCCGTCATTGAAAATAAGAATGTGTTCTTAACGGACTTGCCTAGTTAAATAAAGGTGTAAAAAATAAATGAATAAATAAATTCGGCGTCCAAAATACCGATTTCCGATTGTTATGAAAACTTGAAATCGGACCTAATTAATCGGTCATTCCGATTAATCGGTCGACCTCTAGTTGCAACAACCTGTGCTTAGAGTGACGATGAAAGAAATATTGTCCCTAGAAATATCCTCTAAACCAGGTGATGTCACCGCATGTGTGGTAGGTGGAACTAAAGTGTTAACTTCTTATGGCTGCAGGGGCAGTATTGAGTAGCTTGGATGAAAGGTGCACAGAGCTGCACAGAGGTTCCCATATTAAACTGTCTGCTCCTTAGTCCCAGTTGCTAATATATGCATAGTATTATTCATATTGGATAGAAAACACTCTGAAGTTTCTAAAACTGTTTGAATTATGTCTGTGAGTATAACAGAACTCATGTGGCAGGCAAAAACCTGAGAAGTTCCACTTCCTGTTTGAATTGTTTCTGAGGTGTCAGATTTTCAACCATGCTCTCAATTGAAATGACAGAGAGATATAGATGAGTTTTCACTTCCTACGGCTTCCACTAGATGTCAATAGTCAACAGAACTTTGTCTGATGACTCTAATGTGAAGGGGGGCCGAAGGAGACAGGAATGAGTAATCACTTCCACGGGCTGATCCCGCATTCACCATGCGCCTTCACATGAGTAGGACGTCCGTTCCATCGCTCTTCTGAAGTCAATTTAATTTTCCGGTTGGAACGTTATTCAAGATGTATGTTAAAACTTCTTATGGCTGCATCCCGCTACCGGGATCGATATGACAGCAGCCAGATAAAGTGCAGGGCGCCAAATTCAAAAAACAGAAATCTCCTAATTAAAATTCCTCAAACATACATGTGTTTTATATCATTTTAAAGGTATTCTTGTTGTTAATCCCACCAAAGTGTTCAATTTCAAAAAGGCTTTACAGCGAAAGCACTACAAACGATTATATTAGGTCACCACCAAACCACAATAAGCACAGCCATTTTTCCAGCGAAAGATAGCAGTCACAAAAAGCAGAAATAGAGATAAAATTAATCACTAACCTTTGATTATCTTCATCAGATGACACTCATAGGACTTCATGTTACACAATACATGCATGTTTTGTTTGATAAAGTTCATATTTATAACAAAAAATCGGAGTTTACATTGGCGCGTTAGATTCACTAGTTCCAAAAACATCCAGCGATAGTGCATAGCCACATCGTTTCAACAGAAATACTCATCATAAATGTAGATGATAATACAAGTTATACACATGGAATTATAGATATACCTCTCCTTAATGCAACCGCTGTGTCAGATTTCAAAAAAACTTTACTACGGAAAAAGCAAATCATGCAATAATCTGAGACGGAGCTCAGAACAATAGCCAAATTAGCCGCCATGTTGGACTCAACAGAAACCAGAAAATACATGATAAATGTTTCCTTACCTTTGATGAACTTCATCAGAATGCAGTCCTAGGAATCCCAGGTCCACAATAAATGCTTGATTTGTTCGATAATGTCCGTTATTTATGTCCAATTAGCTACTTTGGTTCGCGCCTTCGGTAAACAATTCCAAAGTCAGAAAGCGCCTCCACTATAACGTGACGAAATGTCCAAAAGTTCCGTAACAGTCAGTAGAAATGTCAAACGATGTACTGAATCAATCTTTAGAATGTTGTTAAATAAGGCGTATTGAGCAGGGCTAGAGGCTCTACAGTGAAATAAGGCATTAAATACTAACCAAAACAGCAATGGACAAGGCATATTGACGTTAGCGAGAGGCATGCGTAGCCGAGTGATCATAGAAGTCCAGTGAGTGGCTTCAGGCAGCTTGCGGGCCGGGGCTAGCAAGCTAACAGAAGGGCCTTGGAGGGACGTCGCAACGGAAGAAAGTATGTTGTGGCCCCCTCGTGGTGTTACGTCGGCAGACGGATCAGCAGGGCTCCGTGTGGTAAACCAGGCCAATTGGCAAAATAGGTATAGAAATAATTTGTCCGGTGGGCCTCTTAAGCTAACAGTCCGATGTGCTCTGGACAGCTAGCAGGCCGCGGATAGCATGCTAGCGGATGGGATTTCAGGGGACGAAGCAACGGTGGAGCCAGTTGAGAAAAACACCATCGGGCGAATCACGTCAGTGGTCCAGTCGGGATGAGTCAGCGGGGGTCCAAGCCAGTTGGCAAAAAGAGGGATTGTGTCCCAAGTAGTGGCTGATGGACCTCTTTGGCTAGCCGGGAGATGGGCCTAGCAAGGCTAGCTCCAGGCTAATTGGTTCTTGCTTCGGGACAGTGACGTTAGCCAGGAGTGGCCACTCGAATAGCAGCTTGCGGTAGGAATCCGGAGATATGGAGAAAAATAAGTCAGATTTGCTCTGGTTTGAGTCGCGCTGTGCAGACTGGCGAGAGTTGTCCATGCTAGAGGTGGCTGATGACCGCTAGCAGTGGCTAGCTGACTTCTAGCTAGTAGCTAGTTAGCTGGCTAGCTTCTGTTGGGGTTCCGGTTCAGGCAACGGTTCAGACGATGGATCAGCAGGGCTCCGTATGGTGGGTATAGTGGACAAAGAATTTGTCCGATGGGCCTCTTAAGCTAACAGTCCAATGTACTTTAGACAGCTAGCGGGCCGTGGCTAACTAGTAGCCAGTTAGCTGGTAGCCAGTTAGCTGGCTAGCTTTTGATTAGTTGATGAGTTCTTAAGTATAAAAATAGCAGATCCGTGCCACATTGGGTGAGGCGGGTTGCAGGAGAGTATATTCAGTCCGTAGATAGAAAGTGATATTAAAATATTAAATATATATACGAAAAAACATCAACAAGGTAAAACTATGTTTACAAGGGACAAGGGACAGGAAGGGACAAGACAAAAACACACGTCCGACTGCTACGCTATCTTGGAATAAGATGGATTAACCTTTAACCTTGCCATGTTCCTACTGATGGCATATCTCTCTAGTGTGTGTGTGTGTGTGTGTGTGTGTGTGTGTGTGTGTGTGTGTGTGTGTGTGTGTGTGTGTGTGTGTGTGTGTGTGTGTGTTAATGAGATGGTCCTACTGAGTACCAGTTGACATCAGTAGAACTGAACTGAGGACCAACAGCTGCCTGACAGCTGTTTTATTATCTGTGATATCTTTATGCACAGAATCCTGGAAACAGCAGGGAAGTTAATGGTTGTGTTAGGATTCCCCCTTCGGTTGATTCACCTATAGAATGTTAATCCCCTTCTAGAACCATCCATACTCTAACAACAAACCTGCAAAAACAACAGTTATTTATGTATGGCAGTGTAGTTCTGTATGGAGAACAGTGTCAATATAACCCTCAATCCCTATACTGTGTGCACAAACCCACAAAAAGTATACAATTATCAGAGGACGTGTTGGCGTGTTGTGGCTCGTTGCAGTGTGAAACTCTGGGAATAGCTTCTAGTCTGAACTTTGTGACAGGTGGACTGATGCTGGAGAGTTTGGTGGTCGGGGACAGAAGGCACTGAGCAGCCTGTCTGCTGTCCTAGCAATGGGGACTTTCTGACAGCCATGATATAGTTGAAAAAACAATAGACTTCACAATCCTCCTACTGCCAGTGAACAGTGAGTTACCTCATCAACCAGCCATGATAACGTTACCTGTATGGCTTCATTCTTATTGTTTACTTCCATTGGTTCCCCAAAGAGGGTAGACTACCCAGTTATCCATGAGTGGCCAAGAACGATTTGTTTTGGTCTTGGTTATGGATGAACATTTGGAAACTTGCGGTGTTCGAATAGTCAAATGAATACCTTCCTCTTGATCATTTTTGAAAAGTTGTTTTTAAATGGCAACGACTAATGAATGATTTTCTCAGCTGCAGCTAATTAGAAGTGTTGAGAAATGAAAGGGTTGAAAGGCAGTAGTCTAATGACAGAACAAATTTTATAGTTTGGCTTAAATTTAGAAGAAGTCTAATTAGCTAGTTTCAAATATGTTCTGTATGCAGTGAGTGGATGACCGTAAAAAAAAAAAAAACAGCACTAATTTGTTAGAAAAAAATAAAAATAAATTGACAACAGCAAGAACAAGTAACTGACGAGCCTTTCGCTGATTTGATAATTGGTATTATGGAAGGAGTGTTGCAAGACTGACTTGTCTTCTGATTTAATTGACATATTTACATATCTTGGGGACAGTTGATGAGAATATGTCTAGTTTGGGTAAGTGTTACATGTATTTCATGGTGGTATACTGAGAATATAATAAATATAATCTCTCTCTCTCATCAATCACCCACAGGCCAATTACACTGGATTCATGTAATTCACCTGCTTGATGCAGTTCTACTCAATCAATCAATTAAACAATCAATCAGTCAATCAATTGTTATTCTCCCTCTCTCTTTATCCCACTCTCTCGCTCCCTCTCTTTCTTCTCTCTCCTTTTCTCTCTAAATCTCTCTCCATCTTATTCTCCCCTCTCTCTCTCTCTCTCTCTCCATCTTATTCTCCCTCTCTCTCTCTCTCTCTCTCTCCATCTTATTCTCCCTCTCTCTCTCTCTCTCTCTCTCCATCTTATTCTCCCTCTCTCTCTCTCTCTCTCTCTCCATCTTATTCTCCCTCTCTCTCTCTCTCCATCTTATTCTCTCTCTCTCCATCTTATTCTCCCTCTCCATCTTATTCTCCCTCTCCATCTTATTCTCCCTCTCCATCTTATTCTCCCTCTCCATCTTATTCTCCCTCTCCATCTTATTCTCCCTCTCCATCTTATTCTCCCTCTCCATCTTATTCTCCCTCTCCATCTTATTCTCCCTCTCCATCTTATTCTCTCTCTC
>NC_074692.1:36694281-36714281 GCF_029448725.1 Salvelinus fontinalis
CTGTGGAGCCATCGAGTCGCATCTCATCTCCAGAAGTGTTGTGCTGCTCGTTGGCTTTGTTTACCAGTTTGAAACTTTGTTGGTGTATCACTAAAAGCGGCATTAAAAGTTTGGGGAATAACAAACGGAGAGCAGCTGTGTTAGGGTTAGATATGTGTAAATAGTTCTCTGTTTAGGAGGTGTTTGTGTTATCTCAGTCTTGTAAGGGAAAAACAGAGAGTTTGTCATCATGCAGCTCTTCCCATGACAGCCTGCTTCAGAAGGACGATGGCCTTTACCTCAGTTTTCTTTTCTCCTCTGTATTTTATTTTTCACCATAATTCCGTGTTATGCTTCTTTATGAAAGTTCCTATTTCTCCTCACCCTTCTCTCTCCTTCAGAGGTGAATGTTAAGCACTTATTGAATTTGATGTTTTGCTAATAAATCAGGCAGCACTGGAGGGAGGTAAAGGAGGAGGAGGGAAGGAGGGAGAGGAGGAGAGAAAGAGAGGGGGGGAGGTGCAGGGAGAGGAGGAGAGAAAGAGAGGGGTAGGCAGGCTAGGCTATGATTCACCCACTACTTTGTGCCTTCTTTCAGGGTAATTCCACTATGGACAACTTGAGTGGAGAAATGTCTATTCCACAGCCAATTTGAATGTTTGCTTTGATTAAAATGTCTTATACAGTATGATATGATTCTCTCAATATGTTTTTTAATTTATGTTTTACAGTGCTCTGTGAAATTTTCCCATTTCAGCCTGAAAAATACATCTTTACTGGATTTCTGTTCAGTGATGCCATGGGAGCTGTATACCCAAAGATCTCTACTCTGTCAGATGCTCTATGACAGGGTTTCCCAAACTTGGTCCCGGGGACTCCAAGGGGTGCACATTTAGGTTTTTGGCCCTAGCTCTACACAGCTGATTAAAATGATCAACTAATCATCAAGCTTTGATTATTTGAATCAGATGTGTAGTGTTAGGGCAAAAATAAATAAATGTGCACCCCTTGCGGTCCCCGGGACCGAGTTTGGGAAACCCTGTCCTATGAAGGGAAGAGGAAGGTTGTGCTGTTCCAGAGGATATACTGTGGAGATGTTGTTCTAACAGCTGTTCTAACTGTTTAAGCCTCACTTTGTACAGTGCCTTGCAAAAGTATTCATCCCCCTTGGTGTATTTCCTATTTTGTTGCATTACAACCAGTAATTTAAATTGATTTTTATTTGGATTTCATGTTCATACACAAAATATTCCAAATTGGTGAAGTGAAATGAAAAAAATAACTTGTTTAAAAAAATTCAAAAATTTGGGCTGAAAAGTGGTGCCTGCATATGTATTCACCCCCTTTGCTATGAAGCCCCTAAATAAGATCTGGTGCAACCAATTACCTTCAGAAGTCACATAATTAGTTAAATGAAGTCCACCAAAGATAACCCTGAAGGAGCTGCAAAGCTTCACAGCAGAGATTGGAGTATCTGTAAATGAGAGCACTCCAGAGAGCTGGGCTTTACGGAAGAGTGGCCAGAAAAAAGCCATTGCTTAAAGAAAAAAAATAAGCAAATAAGCGTTTGGTCTTCGCCAAAAGGCATGTGGGAGACTCCCCAAACATTTGGAAGAAGGTACTCTAGTCAGATGAGACTAAAATTGAGCTTTTTGGCCTTCAAGGAAAATGCTATGTCTGGCGCAAACCCAGCACCTCTCGTCACCCCGAGAACGCTATCCCCAAGGTGAAGCATGGTGGTGGCGGCATCATGCTGTGGGGATGTTTTTCACTGGCAAACTGGTCAGAATTGAAGGAATGATGGATGGCACTAATACAGGGAAATTCTTGAGGGAAACCTGTTTCAGTCTTCCAGAGATTTGAGACTGGGACGAAGGTTCACCTTCCAGCAGGACAATGACCCTAAGCATACTGCTAAAGCAACACTCGAGTGGTTTAAAGGCAAACATTTAAATGTCTTGGAATAGCCTAGTCAAAGCCCAGACCTCAATCCAATTGAGAATCTGTGGCATGACTTAAAGATTGCTGTACACCAGCGGAACCCATCCAACTTGAAGTAGCTGGAGCAGTTTTGCCTTGAAGAATAGGCAAAAATCCCAGTGGCTAGATGTGCCAAGCTTATAGAGACATACCCCAAGAGACTTGTAGCTGTAATTGCTGCAATTTGCGTCTCTACAAAGTATTCACTTTGGGGGGTGAATAGTTATGCACGCTCAAGTTTTCAGCTTTTTTGTCGAATTTCTTGTTAATTTTACAATTAAAAATATTTTGCATCTTCAAAGTGGTAAGCATGTTGTGTAAATCAAATGATACAAACCCCCCCAAAATCTATCTTAATTCCAGGTTGTAAGGCAACAAAATAGGAAAAATGCCAAGGGGGTGAATACTTTCACAAGTCACTGTACATACTGTAGGTACCATATTATGCCGTTATCATTTTTTCTTTAACCTATATTTAACTAGGCAAGTCAGTTAAGCCCAGATTCCTTTTTTACAATGACGGCCTACCCCAGCCAAACCCTCCCCTAACCCGGACAACGCTGGGACAATTGTGCTCCGCTTTATGGGACTCCCGATCACGGCTGGTTGTGATATAGCCCAGGATCGAACCAGGGTCAGTAGTCACACCTCTAGCCACTGAGATGCAGTCCCGCTGCGCCACTCGGGAGCCTCTAATAACAGTGGGAGTACCATGAAATTATAGGATACATTTCTATTCCACTCTTCTTACATAGGCGTTGTTCATGGTATCTAGTCAATCTCATATAAAGTGCAAATATGCTTCCCTTGTGGAAACAGAAGCTCTAAATTCACAGAGAGAGATTTATTGAATGATAAACTCTTAACACCAATGCAGCTATGTGTTCATATTGTTAAATATTCAATGCCTTCCAAAACCAATGTCCATTTTACCTGGACAATACATTAACATATAGATCAGAGCTACAGCTAGTTCCCGGACAGACACATCGATGCTTTAACACATGACCCCTGACCTCTTGGTTTATTAGTGACACACACTACTGAAGACACATCTTAAAGAAGACACATCACGCTTCATGGACAGACATATGGTGTGTGTGTGTGTGTATCTCCTCTTGGTTCTCGAGGATAGCTCGAGAAGTCAGGTGAAATAACAAGTCAGGTGAAAGGGGGTGTCAACGTGCCCCCCCCCCCCCCTGCATGCACGCACACACACACACGCACGCATGCACGCAGGCAGGCAGGCAGGCAGGCAGGCAGACAGGCAGATAGACAGATAGACAGATAGACAGATAGACAGAGACAGACAGAGCCTTATTCCGCTCTCAGTGTGTCCACGGGTAATGAGAGCTCAGATGCCTCTCCCTGCGTCACACCAGGAAATTGGAGGCATGATTCTGAATTTATATGAGTAATTAGGAGTGTGAGGCTGTGCTGGACCGAACGCCATTGTTGCATAGTTGATTTATTAAGCTGTGATGCCGGAGAAGGGGTGAGGGGGGGTTGAGTGCGGGGCCAGAGGGGGTTTGGGTGGGTGTTGAGATTACTCTTGAGAACCCCAACCGGAGCTTGGATAGCCATAACAGAGAAGACTGAGAGGCAGCGAAGGGGAGTTGGTGGTCTGATGCCCACGTTCGCTGTTCAGTACTATTTCCTTTCCTCCGACTACATAGACATCAACTCTATCAGTAATTTACCTCGCAGGCCATAGGTGGGATTTATCTCCTAGATGTGCGCTTTGGTATTGAAATCATTCCTGAGAGTTTAACGCCATCATCTTCGATTGGGTTTGGTTCCATGGTTCTCAGACCCTTTGTTCCTCTGGTTAGTCTCTACTGTTCTCCGTTTTAAAGTACCACTGAAGGAACATGGCTATGGGCCAAATTGCTTTTCTTGCATCCACCAGCATTTTTTTATGTTAAGGTTTGCTCATTCAGGGGTTAACGTATTGTTTCCCTTTGAATTAATAGGAACATCAATGTGGATCTACCTAGGAGCTCTAGCTGAAATGAATTACACTCTCTCTGTGTTATTTATCATCGAGACATAGTGTGGACATGTTTGATGTTTGATCAGACCATGAAAGTATATTTGTTTAGGCACCAGGCCAGACTATCATACGCTGTCATGTTTTGTGTTTAAAAGTGTGTCTGTTTCAGTGATATCGTCTTGCTGATTAACTAAATGTGACCTTTTGATGTTCTGTGTGATCACCAGACACTAGACAGCGACTAAAATGTCCTTATATGTCTTGAGGAAAGGTTTTGTGATCATGAGATGATACTTCATTGTGTACTTCCTGAGAGATTTGCCTCGCATCACAACACTCTTTTACCACAAAGATAGAAAACACATGATGTAGATGTTCTTGGGAACAATGTGGCAGCTATTGCAGGTTTATTAGGAAATCTTCAGAGATTATTTTTCACAGAGAGAGGGGAGAGAAAGGAGAGACTCACACAGAGAGAGAGAGAGAGAGAGAGAGAGAGACATCAGCCTAAACATCAGCGCCACAGGTAACTTCCACAAAGCTGTGAACAATCTGAGAGACAAGGCAAGAAGGGCATTCTATGCCATCAAAAGGATCATAAAATTCAACATACAAATTAGGATCTGGCAAAAAATACTTGAATCAGTCATAGAACCCATGCCCTTTATGGTTGTGAGGTCTGGGGTCCACTCACCAACCAAGAACTCTCAAAATGGGACAAACACCAAATTGAGACTCTGCATGCAGAATTCTGCAAAAATATCCCCTGTGTACAACGTAGAACACCAAATAATGCATGCAGAGCAGAATTAGGCCGATACCCACTTATTATCAAAATCCAGAAAAGAGACGTTAAATTCTACAACCACCTAAAAGGAAGCGATTCCCGAACCTTCCATAACAAAGCCATCACCTACAAAGAGATGAACCTGGAGAACAGTCCCCTAAGCAAGCTGGTCCTGGGGCCCTGTTCACAAAGAGACCCCACAGAGCCCCAGGACAGCAACAAAATTAGACGCAACCAAATCATGAGAAAACAAAAAGATAATTACTTGACACATTGGAAAGAATTAAGAAAAAAACAGAGCAACTAGAATGCTATTTGGCCCTAAACAGAAAAAACACATTGGCAGAATACCTGACCACAGTGACTGACCCAACTTAAGGAAAGCTTTGACTATGTACAGACTCAGTGAGCATAGCCTTGCTATTGAGAAAGGCCGCCGTAGGCAGACATGGCTCTCAAGAGAAGACAGGCTATGTGCACACTGCCCACAAAATGAGGTGGTAACTGAGCTGCACTTCCTAACCTCCTGCCCAATGTATGACCATATTAGAGACACATATTTTCCTCAGATTACACAGATCCACAAAGAATTCGAAAACAAACCCGATTTTGATAAACTCCCATATCTACTGGGTGAAATTCCACAGTGTGCCATCACAGCAGCAAGATTTGTGACCTGTTGTCACAAGAAAAGGGCAACCAGTGAAAAATACAATAAAATGCAAATGAATTACTTAAAAATCATACAATGTGATTTTCTGGATTTTTGTTTAAGATTCGGTGTAAGACCCAGAGTTACCTCTGTTTGTCCCATTTTGTGAAATCTTGGTTGGTGAGTGGACCCCAGACCAAACAACCACAAAGGGCATGGGTTCTATGACTGATTCAAGTATTTTTTGCCAGATCCTAATGTTTGTATGTTGAATTTTATGTTCCTTTTGATGGCATAGAATGCCCTTCTTGCCTTGTCTCTCAGATCGTTCACAGCTTTGTGGAAGTTACCTGTGGCGCTGATGTTTATATATATATATATATATATATATATATATATATGGAGAGAGAGAGAGGCACAAACACAGGAATGACAAAACACTAAGATCTTGTTAGTATGTAATGTCTGTTTTCTGGGAGTACTGTAACTCATATACCTGAGAGTGTTGTAACTCATATAACTGAGAGTACTGTAACTCATATACCTGAGAGTGTTGTAACTCATATAACTGAGAGTATTGTAACTCATATAACTGCGAGTGTTGTAACTCATATACCTGAGAGTGTTGTAACTCATATAACTGAGAGTGTTGTAACTCATATAACTGAGAGTGTTGTAACTCATATAACTGAGAGTACTGTAACTCATATACCTGAGAGTGTTGTAACTCATATAACTGAGAGTACTGTAACTCATATAACTGAGTACTGTAACTCATATACCTGAGAGTGTTGTAACTCATATAACTGAGAGTATTGTAACTCATATAACTGCGAGTGTTGTAACTCATATACCTGAGAGTGTTGTAACTCATATAACTGAGAGTGTTGTAACTCATATAACTGAGAGTGTTGTAACTCATATAACTGAGAGTATTGTAACTCATATAACTGAGTACTGTAACTCATATACCTGAGAGTATTGTAACTCATATAACCGAGAGTATTGTAACTCATATAACTGAGAGTACTGTAACTCATATAACTGAGAGTACTGTAACTCATATAACTGAGAGTGTTGTAACTCATATAACTGAGTACTGTAACTCATATAACGGAGAGTACTGTAACTCATATAACTGAGTACTGTAACTCATATAACCGAGAGTGTTGTAACTCATATAACTGAGAGTACTATATCTCATATAACTGATAGTACTATATCTCATGTAACTGATAGTACTATATCTCATGTAACTGATAGTACTATATCTCATATAACTGATAGTACTATATCTCATGTAACTGAGAGTATTGTAACTCATATAACTGAGAGTATTGTAACTCATATAACTGAGAGTATTACTCATAGGACTGAGAGTACTATATCTCATATTGCTGAGTGTACTATATCTCATATAACTGAGTACTGTAACTCATATAACTGAGAGTACTGTAACTCATTGAATTGAGAGTATTGTAATTCATATAACTGAGAGTATTGTAACTCATATTACTGAGAGTACTGTAACTCATATAACTGAGTACTGTAACTCATATACCTGAGAGTGTTGTAACTCATATACCTGAGAGTATTGTAACTCATATAACTGAGTACTGTAACTCATATAACTGAGAGTGTTGTAACTCATATACCTGAGAGTGTTGTAACTCATATAACTGAGAGTATTGTAACTCATATACCTGAGAGTACTGTAACTCATATACCTGAGAGTGTTGTAACTCATATAACTGAGAGTATTGTAACTCATATAACTGCGAGTGTTGTAACTCATATACCTGAGAGTGTTGTAACTCATATAACTGAGAGTACTGTAACTCATATAACTGAGTACTGTAACTCATATAACCGAGAGTATTGTAACTCATATAATTGAGAGTACTGTAACTCATATAACTGAGTACTGTAACTCATATAACCGAGAGTACTGTAACTCATATAACGGAGAGTACTGTAACTCATATAACAGAGTAGTGTAACTCATATAACTGAGAGTACTATAACTCATATAACTGAGTACTGTAACTCATAACTGAGCGTATTGTAACTCATAGAATTAAGAGTACTGTAACTCATATAACTGAGAGTACTATATCTCATATAACTGACAGTACTATATCTCATGTAACTGAGAGTATTGTAACTCATATAACTGAGAGTATTGTAACTCATATAACTGAGAGTATTACTCATAGGACTGAGAGTACTATATCTCATAGAACTGAGTACTATATCTCATAGAACTGAGTACTGTAACTCACATAACTGAGAGTACTGTAACATATAACTGATAGTACTATATCTCATGTAACTGAGAGTATTGTAACTCATATAACTGAGCGTATTACTCATAGAACTGAGAGTATTACTCATAGGACTGAGAGTACTATATCTCATATTGCTGAGTGTACTATATCTCATATAACTGAGTACTGTAACTCATATAACTGAGAGTACTGTAACTCATTGAATTGAGAGTATTGTAATTCATATAACTGAGAGTACTGTAACTCATATTACTGAGAGTACTGTACCTCATAGAACTGAGAGTACTGTAACTCATATAACTGAGAGTATTGTAACTCATATTACTGAGAGTACTATATCTCATATAACTGAGAGTACTATATCTCATATAACTGAGAGTACTATATCTCATATAACTGAGGGTATTGTAACTCATATAACTGAGTACTGTAACTCATACAACTGAGTACTGTAACTCATACAACTGAGTACTGTAACTCATATAACTGAGTACTGTAACTCATATAACTGAGAGTACTGTAACTCATATAACTGAGAGTATTGTAACTCATATAACTGAGAGTATTGTAACTCATAGAATTGAGAGTACTATATTGCATAGAACTGAGAGCACTGTAACTCTTATAACTGAGAGTATTACTCATAGAACTGAGAGTAGTATATCTCATAGAACTGAGTACTATATCTCATAGAACTGAGTACTGTAACTCATATAACTGAGAGTACTGTAACATATAACTGAGAGTACTATATCTCATATAACTGAGAGTACTGTAACTCATATAACTGAGAGTATTACTCATAGAACTGAGAGTATTACTCATAGAACTGAGAGTATTACTCATAGAACTGAGAGTACTATATCTCATATTGCTGAGTGTACTGTAACTCATAGAACTGACAGTATAACTCATATAACGGAGAGTACTGCAACTCATATAACTGGGAGTACTGTAACTCATATAACTGAGTACTATAACTCATAGAACTGAGAGTACTGTAACTCATATAACTGGGAGTACTGTAACTCATATAACTGAGGGTATTGTAACTCATATAACTGAGAGTACTGTAACTCATAGAACTGAGAGTACTATAACTCATAGAACTGAGAGTACTGTAACTCATATAACTGAGAGTACTGTAACTCATATACCTGAGTACTATAACTCATAAAACTGAGAGTACTGTAACTCATATAACTGAGAGTACTGTAACTCATATAACTGAGAGTACTATAACTCATAGAACTGAGAGTACTGTAACTCATATAACTGAGAGTACTGTAACTCATATAACTGAGAGTACTTGTAACTCATATAACTGAGAGTACTGTAACTCATTTAACTGCGAGTGTTGTAACTCATATACCTGAGAGTGTTGTAACTCATTTAACTGAGAGTACTGTAACTCATATAACTGAGTACTGTAACTCATATACCTGAGAGTGTTGTAACTCATATAACTGAGAGTATTGTAACTCATATAACTGCGAGTGTTGTAACTCATATACCTGAGAGTGTTGTAACTCATATAACTGAGAGTGTTGTAACTCATATAACTGAGAGTGTTGTAACTCATATATAACTGAGAGTATTGTAACTCATATAACTGAGTACTGTAACTCATATACCTGAGAGTATTGTAACTCATATAACCGAGAGTATTGTAACTCATATAACTGAGAGTACTGTAACTCATATAACTGAGAGTACTGTAACTCATATAACTGAGAGTGTTGTAACTCATATAACTGAGTACTGTAACTCATATAACGGAGAGTACTGTAACTCATATAACTGAGTACTGTAACTCATATAACCGAGAGTGTTGTAACTCATATAACTGAGAGTACTATATCTCATATAACTGATAGTACTATATCTCATGTAACTGATAGTACTATATCTCATGTAACTGATAGTACTATATCTCATATAACTGATAGTACTATATCTCATGTAACTGAGAGTATTGTAACTCATATAACTGAGAGTATTGTAACTCATATAACTGAGAGTATTACTCATAGGACTGAGAGTACTATATCTCATATTGCTGAGTGTACTATATCTCATATAACTGAGTACTGTAACTCATATAACTGAGAGTACTGTAACTCATTGAATTGAGAGTATTGTAATTCATATAACTGAGAGTATTGTAACTCATATTACTGAGAGTACTGTAACTCATATAACTGAGTACTGTAACTCATATACCTGAGAGTGTTGTAACTCATATACCTGAGAGTATTGTAACTCATATAACTGAGTACTGTAACTCATATAACTGAGAGTGTTGTAACTCATATACCTGAGAGTGTTGTAACTCATATAACTGAGAGTATTGTAACTCATATACCTGAGAGTACTGTAACTCATATACCTGAGAGTGTTGTAACTCATATAACTGAGAGTATTGTAACTCATATAACTGCGAGTGTTGTAACTCATATACCTGAGAGTGTTGTAACTCATATAACTGAGAGTACTGTAACTCATATAACTGAGTACTGTAACTCATATAACCGAGAGTACTGTAACTCATATAACGGAGAGTACTGTAACTCATATAACAGAGTAGTGTAACTCATATAACTGAGAGTACTATAACTCATATAACTGAGTACTGTAACTCATAACTGAGCGTATTGTAACTCATAGAATTAAGAGTACTGTAACTCATATAACTGAGAGTACTATATCTCATATAACTGATAGTACTATATCTCATGTAACTGAGAGTATTGTAACTCATATAACTGAGAGTATTGTAACTCATATAACTGAGAGTATTACTCATAGGACTGAGAGTACTATATCTCATAGAACTGAGTACTATATCTCATAGAACTGAGTACTGTAACTCATATAACTGAGAGTACTGTAACATATAACTGATAGTACTATATCTCATGTAACTGAGAGTATTGTAACTCATATAACTGAGCGTATTACTCATAGGACTGAGAGTACTATATCTCATATTGCTGAGTGTACTATATCTCATATAACTGAGTACTGTAACTCATATAACTGAGAGTACTGTAACTCATTGAATTGAGAGTATTGTAATTCATATAACTGAGAGTACTGTAACTCATATTACTGAGAGTACTGTACCTCATAGAACTGAGAGTACTGTAACTCATATAACTGAGAGTATTGTAACTCATATTACTGAGAGTACTATATCTCATATAACTGAGAGTACTATATCTCATATAACTGAGAGTACTATATCTCATATAACTGAGAGTACTATATCTCATATAACTGAGGGTATTGTAACTCATATAACTGAGTACTGTAACTCATACAACTGAGTACTGTAACTCATACAACTGAGTACTGTAACTCATATAACTGAGTACTGTAACTCATATAACTGAGAGTACTGTAACTCATATAACTGAGAGTATTGTAACTCATATAACTGAGAGTATTGTAACTCATAGAATTGAGAGTACTATATTGCATAGAACTGAGAGCACTGTAACTCTTATAACTGAGAGTATTACTCATAGAACTGAGAGTAGTATATCTCATAGAACTGAGTACTATATCTCATAGAACTGAGTACTGTAACTCATATAACTGAGAGTACTGTAACATATAACTGAGAGTACTATATCTCATATAACTGAGAGTACTGTAACTCATATAACTGAGAGTATTACTCATAGAACTGAGAGTATTACTCATAGAACTGAGAGTACTATATCTCATATTGCTGAGTGTACTGTAACTCATAGAACTGACAGTATAACTCATATAACGGAGAGTACTGCAACTCATATAACTGGGAGTACTGTAACTCATATAACTGAGTACTATAACTCATAGAACTGAGAGTACTGTAACTCATATAACTGGGAGTACTGTAACTCATATAACTGAGGGTATTGTAACTCATATAACTGAGAGTACTGTAACTCATAGAACTGAGAGTACTATAACTCATAGAACTGAGAGTACTGTAACTCATATAACTGAGAGTACTGTAACTCATATACCTGAGTACTATAACTCATAAAACTGAGAGTACTGTAACTCATATAACTGAGAGTACTGTAACTCATATAACTGAGAGTACTATAACTCATAGAACTGAGAGTACTGTAACTCATATAACTGAGAGTACTGTAACTCATATAACTGAGAGTACTTGTAACGGTATCCGAAGAGGAGGAGCAGGGATTGAACCAAACTGCAGCGTTGTATTTAGACATAATGAATTTATTTAAGTGTAGACGAAAAACACGAACTTCACTTGAATACTTACAAAATAACAAAACGAATGTAGACAAACCTGAACATACGAAATTACATAAAACACGAAGAACGCACAACAGGAAAAATGACTTACATAAACCGATGAACGAACGAAACAGTCCCGTATGGTGCAACAAACACTGACACAGGAAACAACCACCCACAACAAACAGTGTGAAAACACCTACCTTAATATGACTCTCAATCAGAGGAAATGAAAACCACCTGCCTCTAATTGAGAGCCATATTAGGTCACCCTTAAACAAACATAGAAACAGAAAACATAGACTGCCCACCCAAACTCACGTTCTGACCAACTAACACATACAAAAACTAACAGAAACAGGTCAGGAACGTGACAGTACTGTACCTCATAGAACTGAGAGTACTGTACCTCATATAACCGAGAGTATTGTAACTCATATAACTGAGAGTACTATATCTCATAGAACTGAGAGTGTAACTCATATAACTGAGAGTACTGTACCTCATATAACTGTAACTCATATAGAGATGCAGTAGAGGTCTTCTGTCATAGCAGAACATTGACTATAGATCAGTATGGGAATGATGCCTCACCGTCAGTCACTATGATTCATTTGACTTGTATATTTTTCATATAACCTCTCTTCAACCTTTATTAAAGATGCATGAAGGTGTCAGTGAAAGACTGATAATATACCCAAAAAACATTTGCATAAAAACCACAGGACGCTCCTTTCACCATATGGGCCCGGTGAAAGCATCTGAATATGTATTGTTACTGATGTTAGTGAGACCTAGTCAAATACTTTATCTGGACTTTATTCAGTTTGCCTGACACAATGGAACCAATAAAATTTATATATATATATATACAGTGCCTTCAGAAAGTATTATTTTACATTCTACATTTTGTTGCGTTACAGCCTGAATTTAAAATGGATTAAATTAAGATTTTGTGTCTCTGCCCTACACACATAGGACCCCGTAATGTCTAAGTTTACACAATTAATAAAAAAATGTAATGCTGAAATGTCTTGAGTCAAGAAGATATCAACCAGTCACATAATAAGTTTCATGGACTCACGATGTGTGCAGTAATAGTGTTTAACATGATTTCTGAATGACTACCATATCTCTGTACCACACACATACAATTATCTGAGAGGTCCTTCAGTCGAGCAGTGAATTTCAAACACAGATTCAACCACAAAGACCAGGGAGCTTTTCCAATGCCTCACAAAGAAGGGAACCTATTGGTAGATGGGTAAAAAAAGCAGACATTCAATATCCTTTTGAGCATGGTGAAGTTATTAATTACACTTTTGGATGGTATATCAATACACCCAGTCACTACAAAGATACAGGCGTCCTTCCTAACTCAGTTGCCTTAGAAGAAGGAAATCAGGGATTTCACCATGAGGCCAATGGTGACTTTAAAACAGTTACAGAGTTTAATGGCTGTGATAGGAGAAAACTGAGGATGGATCAACAACATTGCAGTTACTGAATAATACTCACCCACATGACAGTGAACAGAAGGAAGCCTGTACTGAATAAAAATATTCAAAAAGATGCATCCTGTTTGCAATAAGGCACTAAAGTAAAACTGGGTAAGAAATTAACTTCAATTCCTGAATACAAAGCATTTTGTTTTAGGCAAATCCAACACAACACATCAGTGAATACCACTTCATATTTTCAAGCATGGTTGTGCCTGCATCATGTTATGGGTATGCTCGTCATCGGCAAGTACTACAGAGTTTTTTTTGCATAAAAATAAACGGAACAGAGCTAAGCACAGGAAAAATCCTAGCTGACAACCTGGTTCAGTCTGCTTTCCGACAGACACTGGAGACAAATTCACCTTTCAGCAGGTGGACAAACACAAGGACAAATAGTTTCTTACCAAGACAACATTGCATGTTCCTGAGTGGCGTAGTTACATTTTTTACTTAAATTGGCTTGAAAATCAATGGCAAGACTTGAAAATGGCTGTCTAGCAATGATCAACAACCAACTTGACAGAGCTTGAAGACTAAAGTGCAAATATTGTACAACCCAGGTGTGCAAGTCAACAAACAGATTACCAACCATTTCGAATCCCACCGTACCTTCTCCGCTATGCAATCTGGTTTCAGAGCTGGTCATGGGTGCACCTCAGCCACGCTCAAGGTCCTAAACGATATCATAACCGCCATCGACAAGAGGCATTCCTGTGCAGCCGTATTCATCGACCTTGGCCAAGGCTTTCGACTCTGTCAATCACCACATTCTTATTGGCAGACTCAACAGCCTTGGTTTCTCAAATGATTGCCTCACCTGGTTCACCAACTACTTCTCTGATTGAGTTCATTGTGTCAAATCGGAGGGCCTGTTGTCCGGACCTCTTGCAGTCTCTATGGGGGTGCCACAGGGTTCAATTCTCGGGCCGACTCTCTTCTCTGTATACATCAATGATGTCGCTCTTGCTGCTGGTGATTCTCTGATCCACCTCTACGCACACGACACCATTCTGTATACTTCTAGCCCTTCTTTGGACACTGTGTTAACTAATCTCCAGACAAGCTTCAATGCCATACAACTCTCCTTCCGTGGCCTTCAACTGCTCTTGAATGCAAGTAAAACTAAATGCATGCTCTTCAACCGATCACTGCCCGCACCCGCCCGCCCGTCCACCATCACTACTCTGGACGGTTCTGACTTAGAATATGTGGACAACTACAAATACCTAGGTGTCTGGCTAGACTGTAAACTCTCCTTCCAGACTCACATTAAGCATCCCCAATCCAAAATTAAATCTAAAATCGGCATCCTATTTTGCAAACAAAGCATCCTTCACTCATGCTGCCAAACATACCCTCGTAAAACTGACCATCCTACCGATCTTCGACTTCGGCGATGTCATCTACAAAATAGCCTCCAACACTCTACTCAGCAAATTGGATGCAGTCTATCACAGTGCCATACTTTTTGTCACCAAAGCCCCATATACTACCCACCACTGCGACCTGTACGCTCTCGTTGGCTGGCCATCGCTTCATACTCGTCGCCAAACCCACTGGCTCAGGTCATCTCAAAGTCTCTGCTAGGTAATGCCCTGCCTTATCTCAGCTCACTGGTCACCATAGCAGCACCCACCCGTAGCACGCGCTCCAGCAGGTATATCTCACTGGTCACCCGTAAAGCCAATTCCTCCTTTGGCCGCCTTTCCTTCCAGTTCTCTGCTGCCAATGACTGGAACAAACTGCAAAAATCACTGAAGCTGGAGACCCATATCTCCCTCACTAGCTTTAAGCACCAGCTGCCAGAGCAGCTCACAGATCACTGCACCTGTACATAGCCCATCTGTAAACAGCCCATCCAACTTCCTCATCCCCATACTGTATTTATTTATTTATCTTGCTCCTTTGCACCCCAGTATCTCTACTTGCACATTCATCTTCTGCACATCTACCATTCCAGTGTCTAATTGCTATATTGTAATTACTTCGCCACCCTGGCGCTATTTATTGCCTTACCTCCCTTATCTTACCTCATTTGCACTCACTGTATATATATTTTTATTTGTTCTACTGTATTATTGACTGTATGTTTCTATATTCCATGTTTATCTCTGTGTTGTTGTATGGTTCGAACTGCTGTGCTTTATCTTGGCCAGGTCGCAGTTGTAAATGAGAACTTGTTCTCAACTAGCTTACATGGTTAAATAAAGGTGAAAAATTATTATATATTTTTTTTAATGACTTTTGTTATGACACTCCTGAACCTGTGACCAGAAACCAGCTGCAAGGGGGCAATACCAAAAAGTAGATGATCCATCTCTTCACAGAAAATTCTGCATAGCTGATATGGTTGTATGCCCCATATACTGTATATATAACATTTTGTTGGTAGCAAGAATTTTGTAAAATAATTTTAATTTAGAAACTCTAATTGTTTGAATCAAGTGCCATGGGATCGGAACATCAAAGATGTCTTCTCAGCATTTTTGTAACCTGTTTGATGTAGCTGTCCTCAAATGGAACTGTTTAAAAAAAAATATTTATGAAAATGTTGATGTTATTAAAAAAACTAATAATCATCTAATTTTGATCTTTAATATAGGGCAGACAAACAAGTTCCTTACCTTCTCCACCTTACACTTGCCTACTCCATTTCTGCGCTAATGCTACAATCAATTGGTTATACCTTTGTATTGAGCAAACATTCCCATATATTTTAGATAGCTGCATGTGTGACGTAACACCACCATTCATATTCATTATATAATTAATAAAAATAATGAATACATTTTTTTAAATGTTTTTTTTTATCAATTAGTGTATTTGAGTTTAACCATAATTGTTTTTTATTTTCTTGAGGCTGAAATGTAAATTGTAATCGTTTGTATGGCTTGGTTGAGAAAGGGCATGCTTTGAACTAGGTTACATTTTTAATTAACTGAAAATGAGAGGTTGTAATCTGCATGAAGGTAAAAAAGTGATTTTGTAATGAGCCTGTCTTAAAAGTCTACAGGAAAACCATTTTGGGCTTAAGTATAACTTTTGTATGAGTGACGCTTTTAGTGAGAGGTTCAATGCTTTAATATTTAATAATTTCAGCCACCAAACTCATATTCATTATATAAATAGGCATGTTTAATTTTGTCTGGCTTACCATTCCAAATACATTATAATTATTTTTTCTCATATAATTTAAGAAACAAGTCATCTGGAGTAATCAGGGCCATAAGTAAGTAAGTAAACTATGATATGACTGATGAGCTAATCAGTGTGATTTTTCCATAAATAGACAGGTATTTACCTCTCCATGGTTGCAAGATCTTGTTTATTTTGGCAAACTTTCTATTGAAGTTATTTTTATATCTTTAGGGATATGAATATTAAGTATGTCTACTTCACCGTCACACCGTTTTATAACTACAGGGTAATGTCATAATGAAGTTTTAGTCCAGAGAGGCTAGAGAAATGATGTAGATCGTCAATGAGACTACACAGTTATCCAGAACTTATGAAAAACTTGTCATCGGCATACGTTGGCACTTTTGTTTTTAGGCCGTGGATTTCCTAACCCTTGATCGTATTCTTGATCTGATCTTAAGAGAGAGCATTTCGATGGCCATAACAAATACATTTGGAGATAATGGACATCCTTGTTTATCCTATAGAATCATAAGTGCAAACCCTTCAGGCACGCTAGAGCAAACCCTTCAGGCACGCTAGAGCAAACCCTTCAGGCACGCTAGAGCAAACCCTTCAGGCACGCTAGAGCAAACTTCAGGGACGCAAGAGCAAACCCTTCAGGCACGCTAGAGCAAACCCTTCAGGCACGCTAGAGCAAACCCTGCAGGCACGCTAGAGCAAACTTCAGACATGCTAGAGCAAACCCTGCAGGCACGCTAGAGCAAACTTCAGGCACGCTAGAGCAAACCCTTCAGGCACGCTAGAGCAAACTTCAGGCACGCAAGCGCAAACCCTTCAGGCACGCTAGAGCAAACTTCAGGCACGCTAGAGCAAACCCTGCAGGCACGCTAGAGCAAACTTCAGGCACGCAAGAGCAAACCCTTCAGGCACGCTAGAGCAAACTTCAGGCACGCTAGAGCAAACTTCAGGCACGCTAGAGCAAACCCTTCAGGCACGCTAGAGCAAACCCTTCAGGCACGCTAGAGCAAACTTCAGGCACGCAAGAGCAAACCCTTCAGGCACGCTAAGGCAAACTTCAGGCACGCAAGAGCAAACCCTTCAGGCACGCTAGAGCAAACTTCAGGCACGCTAGAGCAAACCCTTCAGGCACGCTAGAGCAAACTTCAGGCACGCTAGAGCAAACCCTTCAGGCACGCTAGAGCAAACCCTTCAGGCACGCTAGAGCAAACTTCAGGCACGCAAGAGCAAACCCTTCAGGCACGCTAGAGCAAACTTCAGGCACGCAAGAGCAAACCCTTCAGGCACGCTAAGGCAAACTTCAGGCACGCAAGAGCAAACCCTTCAGGCACGCTAGAGCAAACTTCAGGCACGCTAGAGCAAACCCTTCAGGCACGCAAGAGCAAACCCTTCAGGCACGCTAAGGCAAACTTCAGGCACGCTAGAGCAAACCCTTCAGGCACGCTAGAGCAAACCCTTCAGGCACGCTAGAGCAAACTTCAGGCACGCTAGAGCAAACCCTTCAGGCACACTAGAGCAAACTTCAGGCACGCTAGAGCAAACTTCAGGCACGCTAGAGCAAACTTCAGGCACGCTAGAGCAAACGCTTAAAGTATTTGTGAGGTTTCAAATAATATCTGAACCCAGTTCTGAGGTTAGTTAGTACAGAGGTATGCAGATGGAATCTCTGCAGTGCTTTTTAGGAGAAGGACAACAACAGTTAATGAACCAACAGTAAGGCTGTAGTTCTTCAGTGGAAAATATTCCAGCAGGTTGTGATGATTCACACGTAGAGACAGGAACCTGTGGAATATTCATGACGTACGCTTTTCACTTCCTTTCATTTGATTTATCCGCAAAGGATGTGTTTGTTTGAAGTGTTTCATTTCTCTCTGCAGTCTTATGCCGGGTCAAACGAGAATTCCTTCAGTCTATATCAACGTAATTGGGGTGTGCTGTGCGTGTGTGTGTGCTTGCATGTGTGTTCCTATTTGCTTTTCTGTGTAATGTCCACACCAGATAGTGGTGTTTCCCTGCTCCCTCCAGCAATCCTGATGTCTTGCCAAGAAAGGGAGTTGAGCCTTCAAAGAAAATCAAAGTGTTGTTGGGTTGCATCAGGTTTCCAGCTCTATAAACACAGTCACGACACTGGGCAATGGGATTCTGGTTCAACTAACTTTATACATTGTAGAATGTACAAGGCTATGAACTTCTGACCCCGAACATCAATCTACAGTGACAGTGTCCCATTATTCATAATAACATACTGTATACTGTACCGTACCAGTGTGCTACTTAGAGTTGACTCATGCTAGTATGAAATCTATAACGTGGATATTGGAACCCCCACATAGAATATGTTGACTCTCACCTCAAAGACTTCCCTGGCTGAAGGTATGATGGCATACTAGTGTGCTCATTGTCCTAGGTAGGGTACACTTAAGCCCTACTTAGTCCAAGGACCACTCACCATATGGAAGGAATACATATAATGATACTGGTGTTGACTCCCACATTAGAGAATTCCCTTTCTGACAGTATGATGAAATATGACAGTCGCCATATGTTCCATGTCTCCTCCCCCCCCCCAGGACTGACACAGGAGACTGAACAGACTGCCATGCTGCTGATTTCAGCAATGTGGTATAATTATTCACACTCTAATGACATCTTACTGGACACCTGTCATCCTCCATCCTCTCAATTCAATTCAAGGGGCTTTATTGGCATGGGGAACATATGTTAACATTGCCAAAGCAAGTGAGGTAGATAATATACAAAAGTGAAATAAACAATAAAAATAAACAGTAAACATTACACTCACAGAAGTTCCAAAAGAATAAAGACATTACAAATGTCATATTATGTCTATATACACTGTTGTAACAATGTGTAAATGGTTAAAGTACAAAAGGGAAAATAAATAAACATAAATATGGGTTGTATTTACAATGGTGTTTGTTCTGACTGGATTCCCTTTTCTTGTGGCAACAGGTCACAAATCTTGCTGCTGTGATGCACACTGTGGTATTTCACCCAGTAGATATGGAAGTTTATCAAAATCGGGTTTGTTTTCAAATTATTTGTGGATCTATGTAATCTGAGGGAAATATGTGTCTTTAATATGGTCATACATTTGGCAGGAGGTTAGGAAGTGCAGCTCAGTTTCCACCTCATTTTGTAGGCAGTGTGCACATAGCCTGTCTTCTCTTGAGAGCCATGTCTGCCTACGGCGGCCTTTCTCAATAGCAAGGCTATGCTCACTGAGTCTGTACATAGTCAAAGCTTTCCTTAAGTTTGGGTCAGTCACAGTGGTCAGGTATTCTGCCACTGTGTACTCTCTGTTTAGGGCCAACTAGCATTCTAGTTTGCTCTGTTTTTTCGTTAATTCTTTCCAATGTGTCAAGTAAATATCTTG